>NC_134850.1:35729101-36029101 GCF_965363235.1 Mytilus galloprovincialis
TGATTTTGCTTCCCTGCTGTAAAGATGTAAACAAGGTAATCTTTGTACTTCTAAATTCAACATTGATTTTGTATTTTAAAGTGGTATCATCAAAAAATTTCTTAATATAGTTTAAGACTTCAGTTTTATCCTTGTCGTTGTCCTGTTGTAGGTAAAGGCAGATTGTATCATCCATACACCCAAAACCTTTTACTTTTGCATTTCTGTAATATAGAAATACATCGATTCATGTGTATAAATAAAACATTAGATTAATTTAATTTGCTTTTTGCAATTATTTCAGATAAGCATATTATCATGTTTAAAAACAATAATATGTGTGATTATTACACCATGCCCTGCTTGCACTATTACATTTCCATGTTTATTGACCAGTGAAATCTTGATCAAAGCACTAGTTTTCATATATAAATCCATTTATTCTATGTTTTAAGTTAGTGTTACCTTAAACCAAATCTTGATCCTGTTACAGGATTGATGGATGCACAGACTGGAAAGGATAATGCCCCTCTACTATCATCGGCGGAGCAAAAAAAATATATCATACAAAGACGTTTCCCTTGCCCCTAAAATTTCCAAAGGCGATTTCAATTTTCCTTATATTTTTTTTTTCTTGATTATCGCTTTAAACACTGAGCTAAACTTTAAACGTGCTAGGTCACAACATCACTGTTCGCAGGAATTCGTAACACCATACCATGCAAACCCTAACACAATATTCTGACTCCTATCAGAATGTTTTAACTCCTCGTGAATATCGCGTGATTATTTGAAAAGCTGCACATACTTATTTTTAGGTCTTTATTTTGACCTGTTTAAATATCAAACCTCCGACCTATCGAAACTTTAACTGTGATCGCAGGGTCATCAATATTGCGTTTAAGGGTTTTATTATAAACTCTCAATTCTGTCTGGTCGTAGACAACTTTCAGAATCTTAGTTGATATCAAAGTATATTTTTTTTAGTTTTGGATATTGTATTACTTGAAAAATTTGAATAAAAAGCAATGAAACTTTTATTTGTAAACATATTCATCTCAACGAAATACAGGAAGACTGGTTTAAGTTTGAAAAATATTGTTTTGAACATATTGTTTTATTACATGTTATTAGATAATTATCTCTTCCTTCTTTGTCTTTTGTACGCCTCGAAATATTCCTCTATTTTTCAATCTGCAAAATTTGAAGTTGATACACCTACATTTTGTTCACACTAGATAAAAAGAAAGCTCATTGTAAAATCCATTCAGCGTTTCTTACTGAACATATCCCTGAAAACTATTTTTAAACGCGACGACGGACAATTACCGAAAAAACTTCTTAATAGTATGTATTACCTTAATGAAACAGTCTTCCACTCGTGTAGCATTATGCTATCTCCTCTTCTTGTCAACTCATCAGACAGGCTTCTAGAAAAAGACGACAAATTATCTTCGCATTCGGTAACATATTGAACGATTCCTTTGAATATTCCTTTTGCTGCTTTATTCTTTTCAGTTTTATTCAGTTCCATTTTGCATTTGTCTGTACACCTGTGCCTATTTGACGTCATGGATGAGGTCGACGCACATACTGACTTGGATAACAAGGTTTTCTCTCTGTGATACGGATGTTTTGTTGTTCGAGCATTTTGTTTGCCTGTAACCGCCGTGGAATTTCTTTTAACTTGACATTCTTTTAAAACTAGTATCTTATCTAGCAATACTTTGTCGAGATTTTCCTTCAGTATTTGAAAAACTCTATCAATTGCTGCTACATCAGATGACACCAACGTACTTACTAAAAGTCTTCTGTGTGATATTTCTACCAACATATTTTGTGATAAATCTTTGAATATCTTATTATTAGATTCTTTCAATGGACTTATACAAACATTGAGATTTTCTCCGGTCAGCATTTTCTTTACAAGGCTAATGAATTTGGCACGATGTTTACTCCAGACTCCTCGTTCCAGGCTCATTTGATGCTGTATATCTGATACTTTATCACTGACTACTTGTAAATGGGTTATAATACTAGCATGAACGCAAAGACCTACACGAGTTCGAATTTCTATTTGATCATCTGGAAACCGATATATCTTCGGAAATATTCTATTTCGAGTTTTATCACCATGAATTTTCTGGTGCAACTCGCAGCTAAGATGTTGCAATGTATTGACATGTTTAAAGTTACCTTTTACAACATAAACTACGTAATCAATGTTTTGAAGAATATGTCTCTTCTGTTGCACCAACCTGCAGTCCTGCAAAAAGAGAAAACATTGGTTTAAGACAAATAATTATAAATTCCTTGATTAAATACAAAAATGTAATGGTATCCAGATTAAAACATCAGAACGTAAAACACAAACTAATGAATACGTTTATCTTCTTTCTATCCTGTTCCAACACTGTGTTCACAAGAGTTTGCTGCTTTATTTTATTTTTACATGTGATGTTTTGTAATGTATTCAATACAATAGAAAAAGTATGGTATATTAATTCAAGATACAAATTTACTACACATAGTAATATTTAACCCATGAGGACGCGTTGTGTTGGTGTTAAGTCATCCCGATGGCCGGAGGACAGAGGTAGATCTTACATTGACACACCAATTCCGAATGGGACAACTATAATACATCCCAACAGCTCTATATTAGTTAAAAAAAACCATTTACACTTCATAAAATCTAGTTAGAACGCCACATAGTTTTTTATAATATACTTTATATAGTATATACCTTTTATGAACCCCGGACACAATGCTTAAGTATGTTAATTAACACTGAGTTCGTATCCAGTCGTCCTGGTCTAGGGGTTTGAGTTGTGGGATGATCTGCTAAAGGTCTTGGGTTCGAGTCTCAGCATAGACACTGGCATTAACATAATTTGTGATAGTTAGTCTTTTCTGTATAAAGAATGCTAAGTTGTATTGTGGATTAGGCATTCCCAATACACAGTTAGGAGTTTGGTTCCGCATTTTGGCCCGGGTGGATTTTTCAAATATGAAATTTATTGTGTACTAAAATTCATTTTTAGACAGGTGATTTTCATTGGATTTATTGTGAACAGTTTCAGAAAAGGTATGACTTCAAGTGATTGAAATTCTACTTTTGGCCAAATTTTGTGGAAATATGTGACATATGTTCCTCCCTTTTTGCAATATTTTATAACAAATAAATGCAGATTGTTGCCATGCATTCACCTAAAAGATATTAAACTGGATATAAAATCTATGGAAGATTCTTATTATATACATATATAAAGGTATAAAATAAAACTGGAAATCAACATCAAGTTTAGAAAACCTCCATTTCTTTTTACTGTTTAATTTCATGATGTTAGTTAGATTATTTTTTAATTTGATGTAACTATATTTTTTTTTACTTTTTAGCTGACTTTTTCATATCCAACCTATTTATTATGATTTAAAGACATATTGTGCATTATAACTTACCTTAAGAAATAAATTACATATTATCTTAATGTGAAACCACAAACAGAAAAATGAATAGAATAAGTTAAAATGCCTATAAGCTACGATTTAGACAAACAAACAAAAAATGTTCTTGCTTTTTTAAAACATATTTGAAATTGGGATATTGAAATTATATTTTGTCATTAGCAGTCGACAAAACTGGTTTCACATTGTCATTTAAATTATCGATTTAAAAACTAGTACCATTTTATCTTAAGTTATTGAGTTCCAATTGAAAATTAAAACTCACTGATTTTTAAATCATTGATCTGAAATAAATTTCATTGCATTCTAAAGAGGAATTCTCAACAAGACATAACAAAATAAAATATGATTTGTTCATTAGCAGTCCCTTTGATCAGTTTTGTCAAAAAAATGCTACTCAATTATCTCTGATGTATAATTGGTTTGCCAGGAGGACGTGTTTTCCAACAGACCTGATTTTATACAAACAATCGACAAGACATTGGGAAGCAACCGACTATTTCTTTTACTCATATAGGTCTGATTTCATTTAGCAGCTTCTCAGAAGCTAATACTGTCCTTAACCTTGCTTTTTCCGCGACATATATGAAGTAATCTAACTAGATAATTCAACGTTTGATGACTGTTCAACGCATTTATCCAATCGATCTCGGAATTAAGAATACAACATTTACAGTAAAGCCAGCCTTAAACTTTGGCTTCCATCTAGATATAGACAAATAACAAGCAAATAATTTCCGCCATGTCTTGGAGGTTTTCATTGTCCACAGTTAAAAAAAAACAAACTTTCTTTTAAAAAATACAATGTACATACAATAAAACTCGAAGGAAGAAAAGTTTACAGTTACAAAAAAAAACACTTACATGTTTACTAAGGTAGCATAATCCCTGTTTTTCTAAAGGATTCAGAATAATTATTATAACAAATGGTCTTTCCACTGTTTTGGTTGGGTTGATTTTCTCTGGTTTGTGTACTTTTCTACCAGTATGACTGTTACTGACAAAAACAGTCGCATCCTGCGATGAAAAAGTAGTACTTGAATAAATGTAAACATAAGGATTTTCATTTATATAATTAAGTTCTTGTATACCTTTGATTTTCAAAATGTCGTTATTTTTGTCATTACAAATATTTTGTAACATCCACAGCGAGGTAAAGGCATCGGAATCATATTCTCTTACATCTTTCTTTGCCATCACAGTTACAGATTACATTACAATCCTAAAAAGACAACGTGTAATACGTATTTCAGTGTAAAGTGTTTTTAACTTTCCACATTACGTCATATATGCAACAGCTTTAAAAGTCAATTCAATTTTTCCTACAAAGAAATAGAAATATCATTGGTCGGTGTCAATTTCTATTTGTATCCAGTGTTCATATTGATCTCGGGTTATGATCAATATGAACACCCGGTACAAATTATTGACACAGTTGATCTAGATATACCTGAAATCAATAAATCAAGCACTCTGACTGATACGAAAATACGATTATCTCCGGGAAGTATTTGATTGAAATATGTTTGCGATAGATCACAACATATATAATGAAAAAACCCGTTCGGGAAAATTTAAATAATTTTCTATTTCCTATGATAAACCATTGACGGCCATAGTTGTCGTTTATGTGATCGCAATTTGTTGGTATTTTCCTACACCCCAACATATCAAAAGCATTTCTATCGAAAATCAATATTATAAATATCTTAAAGAGAAATCTTCTACTTATTTTAACATTTTTACTAAAGTGCCCATAAAGTAGAATGGTAAGTTTTGTGGATTTCTTTGGAAATTCTACGTTTTCTGTATAAAAAAAACACTGTATGACTAGCTATGATATCACACACAAAAATGGTCAATTGCTTGGTTGAAAAGATCAAATTATAAATATATAATGCTATATTACGTTACATTTATTCTTGTATAACAGATGTAGAAAACGGACATTGATTCGTAATGAAACAGTTATTTGTTGTGGAGGTTAATCTTAAAATTTAAATAAAAACATATTTCCTTTTTATCATGTTTATGAAGATTTCTCAATTAATTCGACATATAAAAAATAAGAAGAGTGTATGACTGCAATTGAGACAACTCTTCATTATAGACCAATTGATATAAAAATAAACAACTATAAGTCCCCTTGGGTCTTTCGACAATGCGCAATACCCATGCCGCATGATCAGCTATAAATGGTACCGAAATAACAACTGTAAAACAGTTCGGACGAGAATTGGGACAGATATGAGCGTAATGTTTAGGGATTACACTCGCTTGTACTCGCCAGCACTCCCACTAACCTGGGACAGTGGTGTAAAAGTATCACATAAGAGCAAACTAAAAAAAAGGCTTAGTTTATCAGAAGGGCACTTATAGAAATATATCAAGCAACAACACAGAGTGGTGACAGGGTACTTATACATCCCATCAAAAGACTACTTAATTTCAAAGGTGCCTTTTAATGTAGGATCTCCTTACCCTTTCGGAGCACCTGATATCACCACTAATTTTTAGTGGGGTTCGTGTTGCTTATTCTTTAGTTTTCTATGTTGTGTCATGTGTACTATTGTTTTGTCTGTTTGTCTTTTTCGTTTTTAGCCATGACGTTTTCAGTTTATTTTCGATTTATGAGTTTGACTGTCCCTCTGGTATCTTTCGTTCCTCTTTTTTAATGTACCGAAGAACAATTGATATTTGATTTGATCCCAGAGATTGATAAAAGAAGCCGTTAGGTATTCGTCACACCATTTTTTACATAAGAAAATGCCTGTACCAAGTCAGGAATATGTCAGTTGTTATCCATTCGTTTGATGTGTTTGAGCTTTTGATTTTGCCATTTGATTATGACTTATATCTATAAATTGACTATGAGGGTCGGTTGAAAACAAAAATTTACGACAAAAAAGATAATTTCAGCTTCCAAATTGTGTGAATTTTCATTATTAAAAACGGAGTTCTAAATGGTGAAGTTGAAATCATCAATTTGTAAATTTTACGGACGCGATCACGAGTTGGTTGACCGTTATGGAATATCCGTTTCACAGATGATATCGGATATGTTCCATGAATTTTAAAAAGTCTATCTGGTATATCATATTTAGCGGCCGCTGTGGCACCGCCTGCTCTGAAACTGTGTAAACCAAATTTGTTTACATTTAAACCAATTTGTGATAAGGCCTCTTTGACTAACTCTCTTGCTCGAGAATACGAAATTTTTACATTTTTACTTCTCAATATAAAAGAGTTAGTTTTCTTTAAAAATAGACAATGTACGAAATATAAAGAATTCTGAATTATTCTCAATCTTTGCTAAAACTACATAACTTTGCAAAATCTTTACAGGACAGTAGGAACTATCCAATCTAGAAATGACAACATTATTACCATGTCTATAACAATCTGTTTTGCTCTTACGAATAAAGATATTGACATGCGAAGTATGAAGAACTATGTCTTTAGCTGTGATGTTGCACAACTCATTGAAACGCAAAAATCCTGTATACATTAACGAACACATTAACAATAAACGCACTTCTTAATTTACGATCTTGGTATTTATCAAACAGTTTAATCATTAAATTCGAGTCAACTGGTTCTTTTTTCTTTTTCGGACGAGATAGTATTCTCTATGCACCTTCTAGTATACTCTTGACTAGTTCAGATTCGCTTCGATCAGTTACGCCAGCAATACAATGAGCCCATTTTATGCTATAAAATGCTGTATCTACTGAACTAAAACCTTCGGATGACTCAATCAAATGTTGCAAGTATAAACTCACATAAAGTTTATTACACGGAAGTACTGAAGTTATCTCTTTGTATTTTTGTGTCCACTTTAGAAAACGTTTGAAACCTTCAATATATTTTGTAACAGTCGGCTTGGCCCTCGAATCTAAGACAGTTGCATTTAGATTTCAGTAAAGTAATCTGAGTTCTGTGTGCTTAACCGAACTTAACTGTGACCAGAATCCAGTCGAAAAAATGTTCTAAAAATACATATACAGCAATTATAATCTTTTTATAAAAAGATAACAATTCTATTAAATGTATTACATACATAACATATTTACCTGAATCAATGCATATCAATCAGGTCCAGTGACCATACAGTATTACTAAAAGACTTAGTCCAGTGACCAAAGAGCATAACGTCCAGTGACTTCCAACACGCACACATTACATCAATATTCATATAATTCATAAAGTAAAAACAATTCTGTAAATAAAAAACTTAATATTAACAATATGAAGCGTCCAACAAAACAGCTAATATAGTTCCTTTGTAATCTCCTCTCACAAAAAAAGTTCAAATTATTTCCGGATTCGAAAATTCTCTCTGGTTCGTTGAACTGAGCACATCGTTTATGTACTTTCTATATTTTAGACCAGTGTCAAAAATCAACGGCCAAAATGGCGATGAAGGCCAATTCGGAACTATCAAAGTTCCTTTAGCTTTGCATTTTACCAAATGATTTATAACCCTGCTAACCGCAGTTACTGGAGGTACTAGCCAGTTGTTCTCACCGGACCAGTCGCACGTGAAAGCGTCTACGCATAAAGAACCTGGGTTCTAATATAAAGAAGTAAACTTTTGTAATTTCGTATTGTCAAAGCTAGCAAACCTATCCACTGAAAATGGACCCCATAAATCATTCAAGAATGCGAAAATTCATCTGAAATACGCCAGTCGTCAATATCGACAATTCTACTTAGCAAGTCTGCTTGTTCATTCTATTCCCTTGGAATCCAGTTAACAAAAATAGTAATATCATTTTTGCGACAGCAATCGTATATTGATAAAGTTAAGACTGTAGTTCTGGTACTTTACTACCCTTGTGAACTATTGTAACAGCGTTTTGATTATCTGTATAAAACGATACCGTGCAATGTTTAAGCAAACGTGCAAAACTTAATATAGACAACTCTATTGCTTTGACTTCCCCCCAAGGGGAGCTCTTCAATTTCTCATCGTCAGACCAAGATTTATGCATAATCTGTTTTAGATTATCAATATATCCAGCAGCCCCTGTATTGCTTGTATCTGTAAATATGTAAAATTCAGAATCCAGTCCTAACAAAGAAACTGGTTCTAACTTAAAAATTTTATCTCTCCAAAATATCAGATCTCTGATACAAGCGTTACAATGATTTATATTAATAGATTGGTTCCATTCTTGTCTTAAATTTATAACTTCGACATGATCTGTGTAATGTGACATAAAGCAGGCGTAAAAGAAATAATTTTACCAGCTGCTTTTTCTTACAATCTTACTTTCACTTTGCAGGAACTGTTAAGTATAATATTAACTAAGTCAATTAAATCATTCTTTTTTCTATCTGGTATATTGAGTTTACATATGTCTAAATTCCATATAAAACCTAACCATTCTAATTTTTGTGTTGGTGTCCAGTGACATTTATCTCTGTTTGGTACGAACCCTGATGATATAAGATCTGACTTTATTAAATCAGAATGCATTTTACATGTGTTTTCATTATCGGCTAAACCGAACCCGTCATCTAAATAAACAACAACTTTGATTCCTTTCTTACGTTAATGTTTTACTTAAGGTCTAACTACTTTAGTAAAGATATATCCACTAGATTTCAAACCAAAAGGAAAATTTCTCATCGTCAGACCAAGATTTATGCATAATCTGTTTTAGATTATCAATATATCCAGCAGCCCCTGTATTGCTTGTATCTGTAAATATGTAAAATTCAGAATTCAACAGTCTTAACTTTATCAATATACGATTGTTGTCGCAATACAGTAAAAACAAAAAACTTTGTTACACCTCCTAATTTCCAGGAGAAACCTAAATATTTCTCATGCTCGTTAAAAATATCAATATGATGATATCCTGATTTCTTATAAAACACGAATCCGAAACAGTTAGAAGAACTACTTTCCAATCTTCAAATTTAATCTTGCTATCGACTACCTGTTTATTTACGTGTCGTAAATCTAAAATTAACCTGTGTTTATTTTTCGCAGTCGAGACGGTCAAAGGATTAACCACGTGGGGTCTACTCGATACCTCACGTATCAAGCCCCCTTTCATTAAATCTAAAATAGCTTTTGAGACAAATTCACTGTTATGAAATGCTGATTTGTTATTTCTTAAGAATATTTCAGAATTACAATTTTCATATTCATAAAATGTTTCAACAATATCATAATCTTGTACCTTGAAAATGTCACTGTTATGGTGTTTAAGAAGAAGATCCTCTGGGAGGTCCTGTCCTTGCCTTTCCCTTCCTGCAGTCTCTTGCCCATTGCCCTTACATGCCACAGTTGTAGCAGACGTCTGAGGTCTTGAAGCTATTTTGGTTGCCGAAACTTCGAAAGGGCTACAGGCGAAATGTAGCATCAAAATTACTTGTACCATTATCTGGCATTTGAGCTGTTGAACCAGATGCTTCTGCCGGACGCTTTCTACTGCTGCGTTTATCTGTTTTCTCTGCTTTGATCTTTTCAACTGCCCTGTTATCTGCTGTGCGTATTCTTTTCTCGTCTTACGAGTCAATGGCCACTTCATCTGAAAGGTATTCGTTCAACGTTCTCCAACCGCCCTCGGACTTATCCGCAATTCTAATTAATTTATTTCTCTTCTTGAGCTGCACAGACGAATCTTCTAAAACCCTAACTGCCTTTTTAGGTATATTCGTCTAAATGTAACCAATTGCCGTGTTGATACTGTCTTGAATATCAGAGTTAAGCTCAAATTGTACCTGATTCCTCTTAAATTTAAAGGTATTCTCTGCCTTCTTTGCTCTCTTTACTAACGTCTCTGTAGTATCTGAGAAATTCTTTTCTATGCCGGAAAGTTTATTATTGAAATAAGTTGTCATCAAAGAAAACAAAACTGCATTTGAAACGTCAGGTGCCCTATCTTGTTCTGAATTACCTTTTCTCTTCGTTGATTCAGCAGCAGAACGTAATGATTCAATTGACTTGTCAGGAGACTTGGTTAATTCTCTATCGTCGAGGTCTAGATCTGAATCGGACATCTTGAAAAATTGTCTGCAAGTCGAGTAGTCACCGCCCAGCCTTCGATAAACTTAAAAACTCGTTTTCAATCTATTATATACCTTACTATTTGCATAACTAGTTTATTCTATTGTTAAACAGTAGACTAAAATAGATCCGAAAATGTATACGCCTACCGCGCATAAATTTATTATTTACCCCTATTTGTGTCATTTTTACCTATTGTTTTTGTTGTTTTGTTCACACATTGTTGTCAATATAATGGAATTTGATGCGACTGTCATAGAAGTGAGAGGTTTAGCTATTTTTAAAACCCGGTTTAATCCACCATTTTCTACATAAGAAAACGCCTGTACCAAGTCAGGAATATGACAGTTGTTATCCATTCGTTTGATGTGTTTGAACTTTTGATTTTGCAATTTGATTGGGGACTTTCCTTTTTTACTTTTCCTTGGAGTTCAGTATTTTTGTGATTTTGCTTTTTTCGCGCGAAGCTTTATTCATTATCCCTTTCTAAACTTCATTCTCTGTTTAATTTATGTTTGGAAACCAATGTTACAAACCCTCATTCAAACCAATACAAACTTCCAGCTATAATTTCGGATATTGCAAGTCACAGACTTTTCAAGCCAGTCCGCATTGGAAAAGATGAAAAAGAGAAAAGAGATTTCCTTAATCTTTCCTTTGCCAACAAAGGTCTCGATGGCGTCAACTTAGGAAATATCCTTCATCATAAATTAGTTCAATCGAAAATACCTCCTTATTTCTAAGACCAGTCTTTACCAATCATTTCTTATATCTATACCAAACCTATTACAACTAACATTTTAATTACAAACACGTTTTGCAGGATCTCAGTATTGACGACTTCAAGTCTAAACCTCCCGATTGCACTTGTGCTAGTTCCCAATTCACATATAATGTAACGTTCCGGAGTTTTCTTGTCGGGATATACACCCGTAGTTACTTTTGTGGGCCTCCGGTGAAGGAATTAATAATAAAAACCATAATGGAAGTTCATAAGTTGTATTGTTTCTATTTAGACAATACATCAAATACAGTGATGCATGAAACAAAATACGTTAATTATATAATAAGCATTACGGCAAAGGGCATTACTTGCACCACTGCAAGTTTAATAAAAACAATTGCTCGGTGCAAGAATATCTACTTGGTGCACGGCATTCAAATACTCAGCGTACTCGATGCAGCAAATCTACTTGGTGCACTACATTTAAATACTTTGCATACCTGGTCAGGGAAATATACTTGGTGCACTGCATTACTTGGTGCACGGCATTCAGATATTCTGCATACTCGGTGCAGGGAAATCTACTTGGTGCACTGCATTCAAATACTTTTACCAAGCAACTTTACTTGGTGCCGCAAATCTGCTTGGTGCACTAAACATTATCACCAAGTGCTCTTACTTGATGCATCAAATTCTAGATAAAAAGAGATTAAAGACAGACTGCTAGCTGCATGGAGGTTCTTGGAGAGAAGCTCAAATTAGGAACATCCGTTCCTTATTTTATACAACGTGTGACGTGATACAAAGTTATTCATAACCAAGAACACGTAACGTTACATTTGGCGCACTATACTAACACTAAGTATAAACAAATACAAAATGAACAATTACACATAGAAATAAAGTCATATATAGATTTAAAGAAGTCATTATATAATTTAAGGTCCAGGTAAGCTATAGTATTTCTTATGTAAAATATGAATCAGAACACAACAAAGGACATCTGCGTGTATCAAGTGTGGAACGGAGACCACTGTAAAAATATATCAGCTTTCAAATCACCGGGGCGTAACATTATACCTATACCAAACATATTGCAACTAAAATTTTCAATTACAAATAAAGGCAACAGTAGTATACCGCTGTTCAAAACTCATAAATCCATGGACAAAAAACAAAATCGGGGTAACAAACTAAAACCGAGGGAAACGCATTAAATATAAGAGGAGAACAACGACATAACACCGAAACGTAACACACACAGAAACAGACCAAGCATCAGACAAAACACCACGAGAATAACAAATATAGCATGAAAACCAAATACATGAATTTGGGATAGACAAGTACCGTGCCACGTCTTATCTCAATTTCTCAAAAATAAGAGAAAACACAAACACGTTTTGCAGGATCTCAGTATTGACGACTTCAAATCTAAACCTCTTGATTCCACTTGTGCTAGTTCCCAATTCACATATAATCCGGCTGGCCACGTTATTACTGGTGACCTCAACATTGTTAATAGCACTTCCCTACGAAATGTGTTATCGAAAAGGTTCAAAATATCGTGAGCCGAAATCCATTAATTGGAAATACAACTTTAAAATTTTGGATGGATTTAGTCGAGGATTATGCCAGGAAATGGGCTAAGCATGAGAAGGAAGACGTAGACATTCTTTCCAAATAGATTATGGCAGTGAGGTCGTTGATACAAACGTTGACACTTACCAAAGAGGAAATCCCGGATTAGCATAGGTCTGTTCTATGTTCCTTTGGAATTTCAACCAAAGATGATGAACTGGATATTCCATCACTGTATTGGATATACCTAAACTAAAGTGTCCCTACAAACAACGGTATATTGCTGGATCTTCCAAGTGCTCCACGAAACGTACCTCTTTCTAAATTATTAACATCTATTTAATCAGCAATCAAAGACGGGCTTCAAAGTTATTGTGAAACTGCCTATTCTAGAGGTGGCGTGAATCAGATGTGGATACTTAAAAATTCCAAAGATCTTACAATCTAATCTCTTTCATCTTGTAATAGTATTAAAACATTTGATTTTTCTACACTTTATACAAGTATTCCACATTCCCAACTAAAACACAAATGGAAAAAGTTGGTATTGCTTTGTTTCATAAAAAACAATGGCCAACGAAGATACAAGTATCTTGTCTTAGAAAGGGATAAATCCTACTTTGTAAAGGATCACTCTGATTCAAACAAAAAGTTCTCTGAAACTGACATTATCAAGATGCTTGATTTCTTCATTGACAACATATTTGTTACGTTCGGAGGAAGAGTTTTTCGACAGACTTTCGGCATTCCAATGGGAACGAATTGTGCCCCTCTTCTTGCCGACTTGCTTCTTTATTATTATGAGGCTGACTTCATACAGGAACTTCTTAATTAGGAAGAAAGATAAGAAGTTAGCCATATCCTTTAACTCTTCTTTCCGCTATATAGATGATGTTCTTTAACTAAATAATTTAAAATTTGGTGTAAAAAAGGTCGAATGCATCTATCCCATTGAACTAGAGATAAAGGGTACAACAGATACAGTTAAGTCGGCCTCATATCTTGACTTACATCTAGAAATTGACAATGACGGTCGATTGAAAACAAAACTTTACGACAAAAGAGATGATTTCAGCTTTCTAATTGTGAACTTTCAGTTTCTAAGTTGCAACATTCCAGCATCACCTGCATACGGTGTATATATCTCCAAATTAATACGATATTTCCGTGCTTGCATTTCTTATCATGTTCTTCTTGATAGCGGGTTGTTGCTCACAAGAAAGCTATTTAATCAAGAGTTCCAAATGGTGAAGTTGAAATCATCTTTTCGAAAATTTTACGGGCGCCATCACTAGTTGATTGGCCGTTATGGAATAACCGTTTCACAAATGATATCGGATATGTTCCTTACGTCGTAACTTCAATCCCCTTCCCTTTCATAAATGTGACCTACCGATTTAGACTATTTACGGGATTTGCTATCTCATAAACAACACGACGGCTGCCACAGATATGCTTACCCTTCCAGAGCACCTGAGATCACTCCTAGTTTTTGCTGGGGTTTGTGTTGTTTATTCTTTAGTTTTCTATGTTGTATTATGTGTACTATTGTTTGTCTGTTTGTCCTTTTCATTTTTTGCCATGGCGTTGTCAGTTTATTGTCGATTTATGAGCCCCTCTGGTATCTTTCGTCCCTCTTTTGAATCATGAGGTAAAAACTGATTACGTTGAAAACGTATTGGGTATATATTAACTAGACAACCATCAAACGAGATAAATAACTAGAACATCTCAGTGAAACATGCAGTTGACAACATATCCCAGATGTCTATGAAATATGTTAAGGTCTAAATTGCACCGAGTCAACCAATTTTTGATAAGGTTCAACATAATCAATCAAGGATCTGACATTAACACTAAATACGTATAACTGAACTTAACAAATGAAATGGCTTTTCTTATCCCGGTAATAGATTACCTTAGCCGTATTTGGCACAACGTTTTGGAATTTTGGGTCCTCAATGCTCTTCAACTTTCTACTTGTTTGGCTTTATAACTATTTTGAACTGAGGGTCACTGATGAGTCTTATGTAGATGAAACGCGCCTCGGGGTATTAAATTATAATCATGATAACTATTTACCGGATACATTATATACACGTACTGAATAGATAATACATTTTTAACATTGGAAGGACTTCATGAAAGAGATAGATATCGTAGCTTTTGGGGCTAGCAGGTCACATATGAATTTTAATCGTGTTACATTGACATTTTTGTAATATTTTCAACGTCGTAGGAATAAACGCAGAAAATAACAGGATATTTCAACTTGTGTGAAAATAATTGTTCACATGTACAATGTTAACAGTGTTTTTTCACATATACACAACAATTGTAGAAGCACATAAATTTTGAGAGTTGTTAGATTCTCATCAGAAATAAACCACATGACATCAAAATAATTGAAATCACAAGATAGCACTTATCGATTGAATATATGTTATAAAAAATATATCTTAATGAATAACAAAAATAGAATTCAATAATTTGTTACAAAAACTTCGAGTACAGTAAAATTAACTCAAACTATTAATAATGTAGAAACGAAAACTGATATTTCCTAAATGTAATGACGAAAACGATATTATTGTTAACGTTGCAACCTTCATTTTTATTTCGATAGAAATGAGACCTTGTATTTTAATCTGTACGTCCGCCTGTTAGTCCGTCTCGCATCTAGTTAAGGTTATGGTTAATGTAGTTAATCATATAAGCAGTCGTATTGACATAAATTTGAGGAGATTGTACTATAATCATGATAATGTAAACTTCTTTATATATAAAAAAAAAAAGAAGATGTGGTATAATTGCCAATGAGACAACTGTCCACAAGAGACCAAAATGACACAGACAATAACAACTATAGGTCACTGTACGGTCTTCAACAATGAACAAATCCCATACCGCATAGTCAGCTATAAAAGACCCCGATATGACAATGTAAAACAATTCAAACGAGAAAACTAACGGCCTTATTCATATAAAAGAAAATGAACAAAAACAAATATGTAACACATAAACAAACGACAACCACTGAATTACAGGCTCCTGACTTGGGACAGGCACATACATAAATAATGTGGCGGGGTTAAACATGTTAGCGGGATCCAAACCCTCCCCCTAACCTGGGAGAGTGGTATAACAGTATATACCCATTACACTGAACATAGAAAAATGATAATTAGATATAAGCCATTCTCAGGTTACAGTTTTGGTTCATATAGTTTCTCATTTAGTTTTTTTAACACCATCTTACATTTTTGCAAGTATTGTTTTTATTTTTCTGTACACATTTGCTACCTGCAGTATTCATGTATGTTTTCATCCTTTTTTGGGGCAAAACTATTTATTCTTTGAAATACATATTTCAAGACTCCTCATGCACCCGTCAATGAATCGTCCCTTTACTATATGAAATTGTCTTTTGACACATATTCCGGTGTTCTTGAATTCGTTCCAATTTTATGCAGTTCATATTTTTACATAAACTTCTTTGATATTCAAATTATACTAATATTGGAAGATCTCGTGTTGTTTTGTTCCTTAGAGTAAGCTCTGGTAGACAATATTAATAACAGTCAACGTTTTTCTATATTACCTCTTTAAGACCATTTGTAGATTGCTTTAAAATGTTAAGGTCCTGAATTAAAACTTACATAAAACCACTGGCAATTTTTCAGTATAAATGAATTCATGTTTATTTCAGACGTTTTTTACACTGATCATTGAATAGGTCAGCACGTTCACACGCTACACAGATAAATTTTACGAAACCCTTCTACTTATTTTTTTTTTTTAGTAACTGACGAATTTAAGCGTGTTAAATTGTTTCGTAGCTTTCTAAACGAACGTAATTTCTGTTACTGAAGAGGCCTCGATGGCCAAGTGGTCATAGCAGTTCATCTACTGTATCACTTGTCACAAATAGTGATGAAAATGGGTACAGTTTTACTGTAAATAAGTTTAACACGTTTAATAGACTTTCTGTTTTTAAGAAAAATCATTCATAGTACACCCAATGTTTTTGTTGGGGTTCGTATTGCTCAGTCCTTAGTTTTCTATTTAGTGTACTATTGTTTGTCTGTTTGGTTTTCTTTTTCTTTTTTCGCCAAGACGTTGTCTTTTTGTTTTCAACTAATGATTTTAAATGTACCTCTGGTATCTTTTGATTCTCTCATATAATAAATAAAAACACGTTTAATAAGACTTTAAAGTCTATACCACATGTTGATTCAAAATTGGTACAATGTTGGTGTGCTAAGTTATCTTATACACATGTTATTTTTTTTCATGGCCAATGATCTTCCCTATTAGAAAGAACCAAAGAAAACACTTAAGGTGGTATGGGTGTCTTCCTCCATCTTGGATTGTAAAAATCAGAGAACCAAAGGTCCATATTTTCAATCAAGTTAGCAAAATGGGATGCAGGAATGCAGATATTTAATGTGATTTTCATTTAAAAGAACCAATTTATAAAAATATAACTTACAAATATTAATGTTTTTGCAAATGTTGATTAGTTTTGGTTGCTTTTAATTTTTTTTAAATTGGCATTTCAAGGGGAGGTAATTCTAAAACAGTGCATTTTCTGAAGGATTCTACATGAAATTTTCCTATTTTGTATTTTAGCCGGAAAAAACGTACGGTGACCCTATCTTTTCTTTTGATATTCTCAAAACATTGTCTGAAAGCTATCTTTTTCTTAAGTATTTAACAATTCTATCATTTTGTTTAGTTTCTAATCACAAAATGGTGTTGTTTCCTGTATAATCCAAACAAAATGTGTAATTTTGTCACGTCCTGTAGCTTGAGAAAATGCACGGTGACCTATCATTTTTATTATATTTTTCAACATATATCAATAGATACTACGTTTTGGCAAAGTATGAACAAATTCTATCATTTTTATTTTAGACTCCCATACCACCTTAAGTGCACAAGAAAATAAAAAAAACAATACGAATGGAGTTAAATAAAAAAAACAATGCATTTCTATCAATGCCATATTTTGTTATTGGCTCACTCAACTACATGTAGGATAGACAATTTAGAGTATTCATGTTCTTTTTTTACATTGTAATTATATTTGCATCTTTTTTTATTTTATTTTTTATTTTCGAGAATTACAACAAATACAACACATCAAACATGCATTCAGTAATATCAACACATTTGAATATATATTTATTTATAAATATCAACTTTGTTGTAAATTTAATTTTATGTATATATGAAAAGAGATTATAATTACAGTAAGAAATTTGAGTTAAATATGTATGTACCACACGAGAAGGGTAAAGTATTTTTGGAAAAAGGAAGAGGTTAAAACATCCTGTAAGATTTCAATATACAATAAATTGTGCTATAACATAAAATGATATGTTATGCTATTGTTTACAATAAGTATTTGTGAAAAATAAATGACAAAATGAATCATTAAAAATAATTCTTCAATGGCATTCCTTCATAGTATCAAAGTGGCATTCATACCTTTTATCACTTCAGCGCTGCTTGGACCAATCAAATCAATGATCACATAACCCGTTGAATTAAAACTCCAAGACACAAGAGGAAATGAAAATAAAATAACTGGATATATTTGTTACACGAAGTTTATAAAATGAAAAAAATATAACGAAATTAGGAGCTCAATCTCCAAAGTTAAACGCTACAGAACACTGATTATTGGTGCATTTCCTTTTCATCTAAAACATATAGATATGGTATTAACATTAGCAGTACAAATTTCATTGCAGCAGATGCGCCTTTAGACAACAAATGTCTTTTAAGCATGTTCAGTGATAGAGGCCTTAAATATATCAACATCTAATTGTTTTTCAGAAATTAAAGGGCTGATAACACTAAAAAGAACAAACGTCTAACCAAAGTCTTGCAAAAAATTAAAAAATGGAAAAAAAAGAACAGCAAATTTGACAAACACAATATCCGTATTATCATGCCAGTACTAGTCACAGGTCTTGTGATAATGTCGAGGACTAGTACATGCCTCACTTGTCATGATAAAACATTCGACATGTCTTGCTTTAAGTAGTGTACGCAAATTTCTGAAGAAAAACGACATATTTTATTTATTATAATTTTCCTTTGAATCACCGTTTTTAGCAACATTATTGACATTTGAAAATGTTAACAGCTGTTAATTGTGTTTGCTTGATAATAGCCTCTTAGGTCTTGGTTCAAGAACTCGGTCTTCCCGTTTTCGTTTTTGTGATGATCCTAATTGACATGAGGATGATGGTGATATTTGAATTGTCTTCGTGCAATGGCTAATGCAAGGTTTAATCTCTTTTCTAACAGCGGAAATCAATTCCAACGCGTCAGCCACTTTATATACTAAATAAGATTCCTCATCAGCACCGACAAGGACAAATGCTGCCAAACTTTGGTCAGGATTATCACCAACGCAAATTATTGCTCCACTGTCACCAGGTTTAGCAAACTCTTTTGTATCGACTTGTAAGTAGAGGAACGGTCCATCATACTTACAACCTGTGCACCTACCTACTTGTCTGTTTGGTTCGGATGCACCCCATTTATAAATAGTTCGATAGCGCACTTCTAGTGGATCTCCTCGGAAAATTTGCATGTTGATGAAATTTCCTTTTTGTGTTTTCAACCCAAAAGTACACGAGAGAGTCTTATCGGGTGATACTTCAACCAAGGAAAAATCTAGTGATGGTTCTTCAGATGATCCAGGTGTTCGCGAATCTGGGTACCGAATGATAACATTTCGGCCAATTGTAGCGTTATTAACATTGGAATATGCATACTGATTCTCTCCAATGACATGAGCACATGTTGTGAAAAAGTAAGTACCTTTTTCATCTTCTAGGAACATTCCAACTGTTCCATAACTTTTTTTACTTTCATTTGACATTTCGGGATTGATTTTACTTCCCTGCTGTAATGATGTAAACAAAGTGATCTCTCTACTTTTGAATTTAATACTTATATCGTATTTTAAAGCAGAATAGTCAAAGAAGTTTTTCATATAGTCAGAGACTTCTTTTTCATCTTTAATGTTGTTACGTTGAAGATAAAGGCTTATTGTATCACCCATACATCCAAAACCTTTCACTCGTTCATTCCTGTAAAAATGAAAATCATATAGTAATGTTACAAATAAAAAATAAGCGTCACTTTTTTCAATTAAAGGAAAGGCAAATAGTCAGAAACAAAATGTGCTTCTTGTGATCCTTACATTTATATTTACAAAATTTGTACATTATGAATAACTTTATTTAGCTCAGTATTCAGTACATCGGTACTGACATGATTTGTAACAATCCTTTCTAAAATTTTCCGTTAAAAGAGCCAGAAACTCAATGAACGGCCATGTAAAAATGTTTAAATTTAAACTTCAATTATCAAATAAAATCTGATGGGTATGTATGTGTCAGCAGCAATAAGTGCATTATGCATAAGCTTAAATCCTAGGCAATAAGCTAATGCATAGACAGTAAGTCTATTGCCAAAATTATGTTAGGCATTAGTCTTAAATCCTAGGATTTAAGCTTAAATCCTGAAAAATGTGTGCAGGCATTAAGCTTAATGCCTTATTAGTTATCAAAGGTACCAGGATTATAATTTTGAACGCCAGACGCGCGTTTCGTCTACATAAGAGTCACCAGTGACGCTCACATAAAAATATTTATAAAGCTAAACAAGTACAAAGTTAAGGAGAATTGAGGATCCAAAATTTCTAAAAGTGGTGCCAAATACGGCTAAAATATACATGCGAGTAAATAAAAGACATTTAATCATATAGTAAATAAAAATATGTTTGGTACATAATAACATTATGAGAACTGGGACCTGCTTATCGATACTGTCTTATAAAACGAAAGTTGTATATCTGCTCAAAATTTATAAATATGTTAGCTTTAAATAGGAAGAGATTAAATTTCCGTCCATTTTTTACCTTTTTTCATGATTTTGTATTTGGCGCAACTCCTCGCCCATTGAATCTTATATTGTAAAGTTAGTATTCAAAAAATATTTCAGCAAAATATGTATGGGCGAATGCTGGCGCCACTGTTAATTTTCCAAAAAAAATATATATACTTTTGCATTAATCTGCTAAAAATCATGTTTTTACAACATTTCCTTTAATCATGACATCACATCTCTCTCATTCATGACGATATTAGTGAAAATTATGTTTTAACTAAAACAATTAGACATTCCAACATATGATTTTATCATGGTTCCACTACATTATCACTGTGAATATTTACAGAATTGTAGGGCAAAAATGTTGAAGTAAGTAAACCAACTCCTTTCGACATAAAAAAAGAAACTAAGGTTTCAACTCTGTCAGGCAAAGTTGGGTAATTATAAATCCTTGGCTTCCAAAAAATTGACTTGAATTTTATACAACGTGTTGTTTTAATCTTTCATTCCAGATTATTTAAATTTTGATTAGCATGGATCATGTTAATAGTTGAATACATCGGTTTCAAATATATTTCCGACTTTTTTATTGCTGTCATATTTGTATTATTTTCGTCTTTTGGTTTGTTAAATACCTGGCTGTTTGTTTGGGGATTTTATTTATTTTATTTTATTAAGATGGAGGGTGGGGGTGGCGGGGGTGTTCTTTTGTTTTTTTTTAATTGTTTAAAATTTGTTATGTTAGGGCCTTTTATAGTTGACTACACTTTTTTGTTTTCCTCATTGTTAAAGTTCATATGTTGCTTTATAGTTGCTTATATCTTTTTTCTTTTGGACTCTTTTGTATAAATGTATCATTGGCAAGCATACCATTTCTTCTTAACCTATATAATATATTTTGTGAATTCGTGCACATTAAAATTTTCGACAGCAAACAGACATGACGAGAATAGTAAATATGAACCATGAACAAACATATTTTATATTATAGATTAAGATTTCACAACTCATTCAATTATATTCTTTATGTAGGTTTTTAGCTATCGTTATATTAATTTTTTTTTCCAACCTGCAACTTCGTTACATCTACACAACTTTTATCATATCATATAAAATTTCGAGTATAAAATGTGATGGCATCAGCACTTTTTATTAAATTTATCTCGGGTATAACTCAAATGTTTAAACGACAGTTTATTGTGACTTACCGTAATGAAACAGTCTTCCACTCGTGCAGCATTACGCTATCTCCTCTGTTCGTCAATTCATCAGACAAAGATTTGCAAAAAGCAGACAAATTATCTTCGCTTTCGTTGAAATATGTACAGATTCCCGTGTACATTTCTTTTGCAACTGTAGCTTTTTCAGTTTTATTTAGCAATATTATGCATTTGTCTGTACATTTGTGACCATTAGAGAACACGGCTAAAGTAGATGCAACTGAATCTGTTGATGGCTTTGATGTTTTCTTTGTAACGTATGAGTATCGTGCTGTATTAGAATGCCGTTGACGTGTAGTCTTAGAATTTGTTTTACCTTGACATTCTTTTAAAACTGGCGTTTTACCTATTAATACTTTGTAGATATGTTCCTCCAGTAAACAACAAACTCTATCAGCTGATATATTCGACATCAGTTTAGATCCTAATAGTTTTTTGTGTGAAATTTCTCCATGAATATCTCTTGATAATTCTTCAAATATCTTGTGATTAGATTTGTTTAAAGGCAAAGAGCACGCATTAAACGTTTCTCCTGAAAGCTTTTTCTTGACATAGCTGGTTAGTTTTCCGCGACTCCCATTCCACTGTCCTCGTTCCTGGCTTATCTGATGTTGCAGATCTAATATGATATCATAAACTACTTGCAAATGTTCAACTATGCTAAAATGAATACAAAGGCCTACACGAGTACGTATGTCTACTAGATCTTCTGGAAACCTATATATCTTTGGAAATATTTTGTTGAGAGCTGTATCACCATGAATTTTTCTTTGCAACTCATAACTAAGAGGTTGCAATGCAGAAACTCTTCTACACCTGCCTTTTACAACATAAATTACATTATCAAAGTGTTGAAGAATGTTCTTGTTCTGTTGAACCATTGTACAGTCCTGAAAGAAAATTGAATTGGTTTTACACGATTAACTAATTTTGAGAGTTTATTCTCACTAAAGCTATTAATTCGACAAATATAAACGTTACTTAAGTGTATTGCTCTAAACAAAATATGGTTAAGACTGCTCAAAATGTATCAATATTCTTGAGAAGGTTGTGCATCGAGGAAACTCGTTTACATTGAGGCATTAATAATGTAATCGCTTAGATCGCTGACGAGTATCATTTTATTTTGTCTTTATAGGAATTTTGTTGCAAAAATGCAAACACTGTTTCACTCAAGTATTGTTATAGTTTTTAAAAGACAATTTCAGTTCATTAAAGCTGTGTATGTGAAATTTTCCTCTCCTGGTTAATATATATAATTCTTTCACAAATGTACTGTGTATAATATTGTTTTATATACTTATTGTCTTTAAATATTATAAGTTTTATGACAATTAAATCATTCGGAGTTTTATTTTGTTTATTTAAGAGTTGATTTATGGCAGCCGTATATTTGTTTTCATTTAGTTTAAACATATTTATGGATAGTCGATTAATATAACTTTTGCAACTTATATTAATCCCTTTACGTGTGCGAGTGCTGCCTTGTAGCGGCATTAGCCTACTCTTTTTCGAAATCTACAAGGGTGTTTTTTGCGTGCAAGAGATATTGTTCTCTCTTAACACGGGTCAGCCACCCTTCCGACGGACTATCACAGTTTTCTCAAAACCATACTCGAAAATAGTGTCAAGGGAGAGCCAGAAATTCAGTCCCTGAAATTGTCATCCTGGAACAGGAATTGAACCAGTTTTCATTTAACCATGGGTTGGGCATTTATAGTCGATTATTTTACCCTGAGCGTTAGCGAGGGATAAATAAAATTGAGAATGGAAATGGGGAATGTGCCAAAGAGACAACAACCCGACCATAGAAAAAAACAACAGCAGAAGGTCACCAACAGGTCTTCAATGTAGCGAGAAATTCCCACACCCGGAGGCGTCCTTCAGCTGGCCCCTAAACAAATATATACTAGTTCAGTGATAATGAAAGCCATACTAATTTCCAAATTGTACACAAGAAACTAAAATTAAAATAATACAAGACTAACAAAGGCCAGAGGCTCCTGACTTGGGACAGGCGCAAAAATGCGCCGGGGTTAAACATGTTTATGAGATCTCAACCCTCCCCCTATACCTCTAGCCAATGTAGAAAAGTAAACGCATAACAATACGCACATTAAAATTCAGTTCAAGAGAAGTCCGAGTCTGATGTCAGAAGATGTAACCAAAAAAATAAACAAAATGACAATAATATATAAATAACAACAGACTACTAGCAGTTAACTGACATGCCAGCTCCAGACTTCAATTAAACTGATTGAAAGATTATGATTTCATCATATGAACATCAGGCACAATCCTTCCCGTTAGGGGTTTAGTATCATACCATCATAACATATATGAGAAGAACCTAACCCGTGTCATGCCAACAACTGGTTTTTGAATAAATGTGTTTAGTTCCGATGCAAAGACCCTATAAGTGAATCAATATTAACGCCAAAATATGCAATCTTTAATGACCTGACAACAGTATCGTAACTATATCCCTTCTTAATAAGTCTTTTCAAAGGTTTTGTTAGTTTTTGAGGTGAATACTGACACCTTTGTGCTTTATAAAGAATATTTCCATAAAAAATTGGATGTGAAATACCTGAACGTATAAGAAGTCTGCATGTTGAGCTATATTTACGAATGATGTCCTTATACCGATGATAACATTTAGTATAATGTTTTGACTAGTTTGTGATATCGAAAACCCTGGTGTAATAATTTTTCAGTAATACATAAATTTCTCTCGTTAAAATCTAAAACATCGTTATATATACGAGCGAATCGTACACGTTGAGATATATAAACACCGGAAGATGGTGACAAGGGAACGTCACCATCTAAAAATGGATAATTAACGATAGGAAATGAAAAATCATCTCTTTTATCATAAATTTTAGTATTAAGCTCCGTTAGTGATATAGATATCAAGATCGGGGAAAGGCAGTGGTCATTGGTAGTATTAGCTTTATTTAAAGTAAGTTCAACAGGATAAATTTCTTTAATATACATACTGAAGTCGTCATTATTGAGAGCCAAAATATCATCCAAATATCTAAAAGTATTATTAAATATGTTTATCAGATGTTGTTTTGATGGGTCTCTACTTATTTTTGTCATAAATTGTAACTCATAGCAATACAAAAACAGGTCCGCAATAAGTGGTGCACAGTTAGTCCCCATTGGAATTCCGATAATCTGACGATATACGGAATCCCCAAAGCGAACAAAAATGTTATCTAGTAAAAATTCAAGGGCATATATAGTATCAAAGCATGTCCAATTGACATAGTTTTTTTGTTTATTGCTACTAAAAAATGACCTTAAAGAGTTTGAACATATATATATTTACATTCTGACTTTTTAAATGCCCATTTAATTAGGTGTGTGAATTTTTTCTTAATGAGAACATGGAGAATGTGAGGCAATGTGGTAAACAGGGTAGAAAAATACGAATATAAATGCCCAACCCATGGTTAAATGAAAACAAATCTACGGCTGCCATAAATAATTTCGATTCTTATAGGACAAATTCGGTAATTTTGTTAACCGTGAAAGCTCTATACATACGATACTGTTTTGGCTGTTTCGTTTTACCCAATTCTGATAATATTAGTAATATCATTTAATTCAATGATTATTCTTTTTTAATCGAATTTTCTCTTATTACTTTTCTACCAATGTAATTTCATGTGTTCTGAGGCGTATAAGAAGCTCTAAAACGTCCGGTATTTACATTTGATTTTTTGTTTACGGAAACATACATGTGACGTCACCTTGTTTCGTTGCCATGTCAAGACAATAACATCATTTCGTGGAATTTTCGTTTAATGAAATTTTACCATGAAAAAAAATAGTTAATTTTTCTATAAAATATAGATAAATAAATTAAATCTGAGTCTTTCTCTACGTAAACAGGGGGTTTTCATGACGAAAATTGAGAATCTCTGATAGTAAAAATAAGCGAAACAGCCGTTTTTTTGTTTGTGTATTACTGCGTTTGCGCTATAGGTAGATATATTGCAGCGCTTGTAATATTTCATTTAACGTTTTCTAATTATTCAAACCAATACAATACCAACAACATGAAAATAAGGTATGCAACACTTCAAATAGTTATCAAAGGTACCAGGATTATAATTTAGTATGCAAGACGCGCGTTTCGTCTACATAAGACTCATCAGTGATGCTCAGATCAAAATAGTTATATAGCCAAACAATACAACGTTAAAGAGCATTGAGGACCCAAAATTTCAAAAACGTTGTGCCAAATACAGCTACAGTTATCAGTTCCTGGGATAAGAAAATCCTTAGTTTTTCGAAAAATTCAAAATTTGGTAACAGGAAATTTATAAAAATGACCATATAATTGATATTCATGTCAACACCGAAGTGCTGACTACTGGGTTGGTGATACCCTCGGAAACTAAAAGTCCACCAGCAGTGGCATCGACCCAGTGGTGTAAACATTTATCAAAGGTACCAGTATTATGATTTAATACGCCAAACGGGCGTTTCGTCTACATAAGACTCATCAGTGACGCTCAGATAAAAATAGTTATATAGCCAAACAAGTACAAAGTTGAAGATCATTGAGGACCCAAAATTCAAAAAAAAATTGTGCCAAATACGGTTACGGTTATCTATTCCTGGGATAAAAAATCCTTAGTTTTTCGAAAATTTCAAAATTTGGTAACAGGAAATTTATAAAAATGACCATATAATTGACATTCATGTCAACACCGAAGTGCTGACTACTGAGCTGGTGATAACCTCGGGAACGAAACGTCCACTAGTAGTGGCATCGACCCAGTTGTGTAAATAGTTATCAACGGTACCAGTATTATAATTTAGTACGCCAGACGCCCGTTTCGTCTACATAAGACTCATCACTGACGCTCAGATCAAAATAGTTATATAGCCAAACAAATACAAAGTTGAAGAGCATTGAGGACCAAAAATTCCAAATACGGCTAAGGTAATCTATTCCTAGGATAAGAAGATCCTTATTTTTTGAAAAATTTGGTAACAGGAAGTTTATAAAAATGACCATATAATTGATATTCATGTCAACACCGAAGTGCTGACTAATGGGCTGGTGAAACCCTCGGGGACGAAACGTCCACCAGCAGGGGCATCGACCCAGTGAAGTAAATAGGTACCATAGGTATCAGTATTATAATTTAGTACGTCAGACGCGCGTTTCGTCTACATGTGTAATGATGGAACTTTCATCAGTGAGCTGTAGTTAAAACACACTTGTTATATTGAAAACAATAGGTAAAAATAAAACAGGTAATTAATCATCTATGAAATTTTGTAACATATGCATAATTTGAATATATACTAGTCAACAAAAGAAACGATACACGACGTTAGAATAAAATTTATCAAAAAGTATTAAAACTAAAACAATAGGAGATACACTATTTGCAAAAGCTTTCATTTGCAAAGTATGCACATATGATAATGAAAATCAAAACCTTTCGGAAAGTAAATAAATTCCATGTAAACGATCATAGGGTGCAAATTATTTTTGCGGAAAGTTGGACACAAAATCAACACACAAGTTTGTAAGTACCAAAATAATTTTTAAATTTGTTTAAAAATATTCAATATGCTAATCAAGTTATGGTAATGTTGTAACTTATGGTTGAAATATTTTTTGTTTTAATTTTGGGTGAAAAAAGTGTTTTTTGAAATCTCAGAAAATGCAAAAAAAGAAGAACTTGTTTTCGTCTCAAATCAATGTTTTAGACATGCAAACAACACACTTTAAATTTTGAACCTTTCGAATTAGTTTTTTAAAAGATGGTTAACGTTTTTTTTAATTTCACTTTACACATACTGTCAATGGTAAATCAAATGATAATGTTTACATTTAAACGATTTCTTGTGGGGCCAAACTTTGCTTTACAAATAAACAAAGAAACTACGATTTTAAAAAAGAATTGATGGCAAACATTGTCTTTATCTTTAAATGAGTGGTTGACATCATTAGTTGGAACTTCTGTTTTTAAAATTGTCGTTTTATGTAAATTATGTCAATAAACTTGAATTTCCCCAAATGACGTCATGAAAGCAAACAAAATCTTTTTTTAAACGGATTTATATTTCCATGGTCATTAAATATCACTACCTTCAATATTGGTCCTATAAAAGGAAAACTTCATCTTCAATTGAAAAAAAAGTCGTGTTTCGTTTCTTTTGTTGACTAGTATATATGTGTTCGAACTAGATGAAATTAAGGCTTGTTCTAGATAATCATGTTTGAAATAGAAATTCAGTATTGATTTTATTTTCTATCATAACAATATTTATAAGAATATGTGGTATGAGTGTCAATGAGAATATGCTTAAAAAAAAGTGTCATCTCTGTTAATTTGTGGATCTCTGTTTGAATGATAATAAAACAAATAAAAGGTTATTGAAAATGTCTTAAAATGGTCAAAATTATAACTTTGAAACTGTGATAACTTTGAGTAGACAAAGTCAATTAATTATTTGTTTGGTTTACATTTCATAAATAACTGAATCTCACATGGTATTCAAAGCCTTTTGATAGTTGAAAGTTATTTCCCTTATATGTAGTCATTAGAAATTCTCAATAGTAATAAACACGCTTACGATGTTTGCAGCCCTAACTTGAACCATAGCAATAAAAATGATAATATTGTATTCATCTCGTGGTTTTGTTAAATATTATCGGGCGAACATAAAAAGGCTATTGTTAAAGTATATATAAGTTTCATGTCGGAACTCATTCTTCAGTTTCAATTTTAATTTTGCAATTTAAATTGTATTTTTGAAATATATGATATGTACCGATAAATGTCTAGAAGTATTTTAACTGAATGGGTGTCCATCGCGTAAGGTTAATGTGAAAGTTAATAATTATTTTGAAAAAAATATGGTTTTTGTCCATAATAAAGACACAAAAATGTTTCAACGGTAAAGTTGAAAAGAGCAAAAGCATGTATCAATTGATTAAAACCCGAAGTGTGATATTGTATGTTCCTGTCAGAAAAAAATATTACCTATGCGTAATATCCCGTAATTAATCCTATTGATATTGAATTACTGATAACCCCAATTATGACATAGCAATTTACAACTTGCAGTCGTTACTAAAGAATAATTTTATTCAATTCAAAAAGGTAAATCGTATCTGATATTCTGCAGTTTATATTATTAATTATTTTTCGCTTGCAATTGATGTGTTTGAGCTTTTGATTCCACCATTTGATTAGGTACTTCCCTTTTGTGATTTTCCTCGGAGTCATTAAATACACAACTGATAAGCGAGTGCTTTCGTAATTATTAAGTCATGCATTAACAAATGCAATATTATGACAACCACCAGTTGACATATAACCTTTAAATTTAATCCACCTTAAAGAATTGATACCCAAGAGGGCTGAAAGAAGAATCATGTGTAATTTTGTCTTATACGAATCTTTTTAATTATTGTTCTTCTGTGTAGGAATTTAAAATATATAAAACTAAATCTGATATGATATAATGAATTATGAAATCTACTTAGTGTAATGTTGGTAAAGTGCGTTCCATCAATCTATCATCTTCTCAATATTTAGAGTATGGACAATGAGTGGTATTTTTTCTGTAATAGCAACATTGGTTTTGATTTTCCACGTATATATAGCGTATATATAAAAAAGAAGATGTGGTATAATTGCCAAAGAGACACTCTTCACAAGAGACCAACATGACACACAAATTAACACCTATAGGTCACCGTACGTCCTTCGACGATGAACAAAGCCCATACCATATAGTCAGCTATAAAAAGCCCCGAAATGACGATGTAAAACAATTCAAACGAGAAAACTTACGGCCTAATTTATGTACAAAAAAATAACGAAAAAACAAATATGTAACACATTAACAAACGACAACCACTGAATTACAGACTCCTGGCTTGGAACAGGCACGTACATGGAGGATGTAGCGGGGTTAAACATGTTAGCGGGATCCCAACCCTCCCCCTAACCTGTGACAGTGGTGTTACAGTACGAAATAAGAACGAATTATAAGTAGAGGTTCTTAAGAGCCTGTGTCGCTCACCTTGGTCTATGTGCATATTAAACAAAGGACACAGATGGATTCATGACAAAATTGAGTTTTTGTTTTGGTGATGTGTTTGAAGATCTTACTTCATTTAACAATCTTGTTGCTTACAATTATCTCTTTCTATAATGAAATTGGCCCAGAAGTGACAGTGGAAAATATGTTAAACAAAAATTTACAAAATTTATGAAAATTGTTAAAAATTTACTATAAAGGAAAATAACTCCTTACGGGATCAAATGACCACTTTAGTCAAGTTGACTTATTTGTAGCTCTTACTTTGTTGTACATTATTGCTGTTTACAGTTTATCTCTATCTATAATTATATTCAAGATAATAACCAAAAGCTGCAAAATTTTCTTAAAATTACCATATCAGGGGCAGCAGCCCAACATCATTTTGCCCGACTCATTAGGGGTTTTGCTCTGTTTTCTGCTCTTTAGGCGGGTTATTTTCTCATTGCCACATTTTTCGTTTCAATTCACTGTTTTTCTCACAAGCAGTTATGTGTTACTATTGAGATACTTTCGATAATATTTATTCATCACAACAGTATATTTTCTGTAAAATGTTCGTGGCATTTCTTGCACAATCTGACGTTGATACTACTTAAAAGAGGGACGAAAGATACCAAAGGGACAGTCAATTCTTAATATATGCAATCCACTTATAGTTTCCACTTTTTCTGTGTATGCATTGCATTTGCGGTCTACGAAGCGTCGGTTGGAATCTGATATGGACATTAACTTCGATCATCAGAAATAGGCACGTAGAATCGTCTTGAGGTAAAGAGGAATCAAATCCCTAATATTATATTACATTACAATTAAATTGGATGATGTCTCAGAAGAAAAAAATGTACTCTTTTGTAATACTGGGCCAACTCATTTAACATAATTTATTGGTTTACTTTAAGTTTATTATCTACCAATACGCTGATCGCATTTATCAGATAATTGGTATAAATGTTATTCACAACTAAGTTCATATTAAAGATAAGATATCTATGTTTAGTTATGTATATATTCAGTTATCAGCACATTAAGCTATGTTCGTCGGGTTACATATGTCTCTTATTTTATTGGAATTTATACAAGATGTATCATATGATTGTCAATTAGACAACTGTCAACAAAGACAAAACACAAAGAATTTAAAACAATTTTCGATGATCATCAGTGACATAGTGATTATTATCTACCAATACAATGCCATAGTTCAAATATATATGTCGTAAACATGCATTATTCATCAATCAAAGCCTATTAAAGATAACATGTCTATGTTTAATGATGTATATATGTGCATATAATTTACATGATATATATGCACTTGAGTGAAACAGGACGCGATTTAATCTACGCTTATTAAATACAGATAAATATTAAAGAACTATTTCTACTTAATCGACAGATTTAATTGCGTATTAACCTGTCCACTTAGTAGAATTACTAAATAATTTTAGATAAAATCAGTTAATGTTCTGTCGCACTTTTTGTGTAATAGTTGCCATATTTATTCTGTTTGGTCAGCGACAGTCCGGTATCGACTTTTATATATTTAGATTCTAGCTTCACTGATGAGTCTTTAGTAGACAAAACGCGCCTTTCGAGCAATTTCTAAATTTTAATCCTGGTATCTTTGATGAATGTATTTGCACATAGAAATCTCCCGGTATCATTGAACTCTGTCTAGTATTTGTAAAGTATCATGCACTCTGGTCTTTATTTTATACTTTTATTTAATAGTGTCCATGCACTGTCTTATATATGCATTACATATAATAATAAGACAAAGTGGTACAATTTCCAATGACACAACTAATAACAAGAGACGAAATAAATAGACGTTGATATCTTCGGTTAATATCAGCGAAAAATGTTGAAGATAGTGCTAGGTAATATAAACTTCAATGGGATCTAGCGTTGTGTAAACAGAGGTTATTGTAACCGTCAAAGTTGATGAATCTCGTGATTTTAAGAAGTTAACTATCCTGTACTGAAGATATGGCACTTTTTCGTGTAACAGTCTTCAATCTTGATCTCGATGGCGAAGTTGTAAATGTCTGTGAAGAATTTTGCCTCGTTATCTGCATTATTTTGCTTTGTAACTAGCATTTAGGAAGAAATGCATCGACGTCTTTGCCAGGTTATATATGCTGCTTCAACAATATACTCCTAGTATACCAATTTGGTTTTAATTACTGTGTCGTGACTTAGTGAGATGTGATGTGATAAATACCAAAACGTATCAAAGGAATTTATTTTGTTTTAAATTTGTACTTGCTTTGCTTGTACTACTTGCCTTGCGTAATTGCTTGCTTCTCTAAACATGAGCAACACGACGGGTGCCAAACGTTGTACAGAATATGCTTACCCTTCCAGAGCATCTGAGATCACCCCTAGGTTGTGGTTGGGATCGTGATGCTAAGTCCTTAGATTTCTACTTTATGTCGTGTGTACTATAATGTGTCTGTTTTTCTTTTTCATTTTTAGTCATAGCGTGGTCAGTTTATTTTCGATCTACTGTCTCTCTGGTCTATTTCGCCCCTCTTGTAAGTTCTTTTTGATTGGGTCCAAGTTTTTTATGGTTACATCTTACATAGTTTACCCAAACTGTTTGCCCTATATATACGTCATTTCCTGTTAATCTTCGTGTGCCCCCTGGTTGTCTAAATGGTTGTTGTATTTTTTACACGCTGAAGTGTGATTTTCGAGTTATATTATGGCAGTACATGTTTGACATGTTTATATTACTCCATGGCTTTGTTCATCAATTCACTGATTTGGTTTTGATCGTCAGTTTGCAAGCAATCCTTAAAATCTGGTGATATATGCCATCTTAAAATTGCAGTGAGATGAGAGTTTTTTTGGTATGTGTTGAAGACATCGTCGTGACTTTGAGATGAAGGATAGCAATAAAACCGCTGTTTTTCTGCTAGTATTGTGGCAAGGACGGATACCCTATATAGTTTCATTTTATTTGTAGTTAGGCATGCACATGCTCTGTAAAATGTTAGAGATGTTGATTTGTTGAAGCACAATAGATGTCAGAAATATTCTGTGGTTATCACATAAAACCTTTGTTTGTAGAATTGTAAACACCTTCTTGGCTTGGAGGTAGTCTTCATCGCTAGTCTGATCTTTGTTTGGTTCGTTGCAATAGGCCTTTTTTTATTTTCTGAACAATAAAATATGTTTTTAATTAATGGTCTTGTTTGGTTGTAGTCAGTATCTGATAAACTGTGAAGGGCATCCATGTTATGTAAGAGATGTCAAAAATTCGCGCTGACCGCAATCATGATGTTATGATTACATGCATCATCAAAATGTCCAGCCAGTTTGTTATGAGTTGAAACGAGTCGACGAGTTACATTTCGAATTATCTTCTGGTTGACAAAAGAAATATGAACTTCCTTTCAACGAACATTTACGACATGATGAACGTTGAACCGTCTAAGATTTCGAAACCCGTTGAGAACAAACCGGTTTGGTTTGTCCAGGTGAATGTGGTTCAACATGTGGGTATTGTTTTTTGAACTGATAAATCTTTAAACTGGAAATCAATTTAAAAAAAAAACGTTTGATAAACGCTTTTAACCCTAGTTTCTGGCTGAGCCTAAAGTTATATCCGAATCTTGAAGGTATGTATTAGTGGTACAGCTTTTTGTACACTATCGGAGGTTCGTACTTGCTCTAGAGGACACAGCTTAAGTAAAGGTTTTCTGTTGAACACTTCTATTGCGTAAGTTGAATCTAAAGTTTAAATTTGATTAGAAGAAACAAGGTATTACGTATCATTAGATACAAAAATTAATTAACCGTTGATGTCGTGTAGAGTCAGCTAATAACACATTTAATTCATATAAAAATAGTTTATCATTTCCGTCATTTAGTAGATAAATGATAAAGCTAGAGGCTCTAAAGAGCCGGTTTCGCTCAACCACCGGTTTCGCGTCACTGATGAGTCTTATGTAGACGAAACGTGCGTCTGGCGTATTAAATTATTATCCTGGTACCTATTCAACACATATATATATATATATATATATATATATATATGTCATAAACTATGAACGACTATCAGCTAGAATATGATTAATGACTAAAATCTTGTTTCTGTTCAAGTTTCTTTCTTTCCACCATAGTTTTTTGCAAAAAGTGCAAAAAGTGTAAAAAGATGTCGTTTAAGGGCAATAACTTCTTTAAGAATTCTTACCTTTTTGCAGATCTTTTCATTGTGATTATATTTGATATAACATTTTCTATCTACTAGTATCTATTATAGTTTTCAAGATAATAAACTCAAACAAATGGTAAAAACTGTCATTTAAGGACAGTAATTGCTGTGAGAAGTAAACTGGAGATTTCATAAAAAATTAAGTATTTGCTTAAGTATACGTTATCTACGTATATCTTATCTGGCTGATCTGTTTTCATATTTGAAAACTAATATGTGTCAGTAATATTTTTTTAGGTGAGGTCAAAAACGCAGACAAATTGATAAAAAAAAATCGTCATAAAAGGGCTAAAACTCCAAAAAGGTGTATATGATGGATTTCTTCTATGGTGACTTATTTGTAGATCTTGTCTTGCTGTTCTCTTATGTTAGTGCATGATTATCTCTATGACCTAAATTTTGTTTGATAATGGACATAATGAATAAGTTACTTTTGAACATCGGTGCACTACTGTTGCCTTTACCATTATATCAAAAACCTAGGATGCATCATGATATGTCGTTTTCACAGACTGTCCATACTAAATCATTGTTATTAAAGTTTAACTCGTAAAGTTAAATTCCCCTACCACAACTACTTTAAGTCCAGAAAATAGCAATATATAAATATATATAAAAATATATACTTTGTTTTAGTATAATCAGTTTAACTGTTATTTAAAACATCATTCAGGATTACAAACATTGATAATCAATCACTTCAGAAAAGAACTAAACAATATAAATTACGGGGAGATGAAAGTTATCATTAATCATGATGAATTAATTCTATAATATTTAATACAATATATGGTAACAATAAAAATTGTATGTCCTGCAAGGAGTAAGAACAAAATCAGGAGTTATATGCCACTAGCGGTGAATGGTTGTATCCGTCGGGTTTCAAACAAAACAGCAAGAGTCGATGTATATTGATCAGTGTATTATAAAAGAGGGACGAAAGATACCAGAGGAATAGTCAAACTCATAAATCTAAAATAAACTGACAACGCCATGGCTAAAAATGAAAAAAGACAAAAAGTATCATTGAAATTATACAGGGGCAGAACTAAAGTGCGAACACTTAGCGACCAAACAGAACAAGTGACACCTTAAAGACAATAGATTAAGCGGAAGTATGACAAGAAATACATTGTAATATTGTAGGTTGGAAAATAATGGGGGGCGGGGTTTATATGAAAGGAGTGTTTATTTGGCTTTGTTAACAAACATTAATAGAACGTGTATGTGTTAAATATTTGTTTTTCATTAATTTTTTTATAGATAAGGCCGTAAGTTTTCTCGTTTGAATTGTTTTACATTGTCATATCGGGGCCTTTTATAGCTGACTATGCGGTATTGGTTTTGCTCATTGTTGAAGACCGTACGGTGACCTATAGTTGTTAATGTCTGTGTCATTTTGGTCTCTTATGGACAGTGGTCTCATTGGCAATCATACCACATCTTTTTTTTTATATAGACTTATAATAAATCAGTAAAAAGTAAAGGAAATAATTATTTAAATGTTGGCAATTATTTCCTTCTATCATCATATTGCCAAATACACTAATAAGTATGATAAGCATCAAAGCAGTATCTACCTTTCGACCTAGCCATGACTTTCATTCACAATTTTTCTAATTCTCACTTTTTTAATATGATGAACAATGTATTTCGAGGGAACAAAATATAAAGGAAAACTTACATTTTCACTCAGGAAACACTTTCTTTTTTTCATAGATGGATTCAATACAATAACTACAGCAAATGGTTTTTCTGTTGGTTTCTTTGGATTTAATTCCTCTGGCCTGGGAACCTTTCTGCCAACATGACTGGTACTAACAAGAAGAGAGGTCACCTCAGATGAAACCGGTGTTCTATAATATACGTAAACACAGGGTTTTTGTAAAATGTATTTAAGTTCTGGTACATCTATGACTCTCAGAATGTCTGTATTTTTGCCATTAATACAAGTATTTTGTAACATCCACAGCGAGGTAAAAGCATCGGAATCATATTCCCATACATCTTGTACTGCCATCACAGTAGACATAAAATTCCAATAATGGTACTTGAAATATATAGAAGCGTGTTATACCTTTAAAAGTTGAACTTTGATATCCCTACATATATCTTCTAGGTGCGTTTTAGTCACGATTGAGTACTCAGTTATTTATATACTACTTATGAAATTGAATTCTTTTACTTTTTAAACGAAATACAATACATTTACAACATTGAATAGAATTTAAAAATTTATGTTGTAAATTGAGGAAGAAATTTAAGTAGATGTTACATTATACATACATATAAGAACGTTTAATTTGATTGCCTATGGGACAATATTCATCGAGGATCTAGGTACAGTACACTGATGTGTGTGAACGGCCCTCAACCATAGACAGAAACTTATAATACGAAATAAACAGAACTACGGAGAATTCACGATTTCAACATCATAACTCAAAGATAAACAAGAGGGAGTCAAAGACTCTTATAATGATCTACAAGTAGGGAATGCCGTGCTTATCTACCTTTTTTATATTCGAAAAGGAAGAGAAATCATTATACTTTATTCTTAAAAGAATTCAACATATAAGACTACACATTGTCTATATGGCAAGGTTACGACAAAACATACAATGAACACAACAAAATAGATTATCTTAACTCGTAATTTCATGGTTTTATCATAAAAATATAATAAAGTATGAAGTTTGCTCTTTTAAGGTGTAATACCAACAAATCATGGTACGTCACATCCGGTTGTATACGAAAAAAGGTCGAAAAAACTTATTCCAATGTAATTGACAGTTGTAGGTAATAAATCCTACATTTTATTGCAGTAAAACATTTTCTGTGTCATAAACATATGTCTTGGGTATTTCAGAGCACCATTATTTTTTATCTTGGGTTTCTGTAGAATATTTTGGAAACTTGAGCTTACATTGTTAGTAAAGCTTGTACACAGGTTAAATAAGGGGAGAATTTTGATTGGTTAACTTCCAGTGATAGTTATTTTCTTATATGCAATGAAATGTTATGTGAATTTTTCTATAGTACTGGACAGGGTAAAACTTTACTCATGCCAAGTAATTCTTTATTGAAACAAAGATGAAATCTGCACAATTTTTTGAAAAGTGCAAATTTAACAAAGACTAATAGGGGAAAATCATTGGTGGTATTACACCTAAAACATGTAGCTTCAAAGCAGCCTTTTTTTTCAAAATTGCATAATCAGAACCTACAAAACTGTATCTTGGAAAATAAAGATCGGTCTTTCGTGTCTAATTTTTTATTTGTTTGGAAAACTATAGCAATGTGTATACGTATTGGTGGCAATATTTATGTTCTTTTGAGAAGAAATTGAAACTATAACATACCATACATAGAGTTTAAGGATGTTCGCTAGTCTGTTATGAAGTAACAAACTTTTTAAAAGACTGTTATTTATTGTTAATAAATGAATAATGGACCTTAAAAAGAGGAAAATTGTAAGTCCATGTGCTTGTTTTTGTGATATACAGCCATTGAAAATTTGGCGGGAATTTTTCATAAAATTCACATTGTCAGCATTTTTCTTACAAAAACTATGAAATACTAACAAGTTTTTTTACGATTTTCAAATAGGACTCTTAAAACTATATGTCATCAAATTATGAGACAAAAAAGAAGGGTTTGTAGGGATTTGTTTTTAATTTTTAATAGGCACTAGATTGGTAAAACCAGAGGAATCTGAATATCTGACAAAAATTCAAAAACAAGAAGATCGAACATCATTTAACGGGATCCGTGTGACACTATAATTCCGTCATGTTTGCTACCCGTTCCATATTGAATGACAAATTTATCCTTAAAAAATTCTATTTAGTTTTGGGGATGAAGATTGGTGGAAATTGGCAAATCAGAATTTAAGTATATCTGACCGCAACAAAACGAAGATCATTAGTAGTAGACATTCAATGCATCATTAATTCATACCAAACAAATGGATGACGACGACGATGGACTCATAATGACTCGCATGGACCTTTTTGGCCAGAAATCGTTCGTTTGGTTCTTTATTTGATCAAACGTTTTGATCACTTGTTCAAACGATTTGCAAAATTATGCAAACAATTTAAAAAATACACAAACTTTTTTTTCAAACGTAGAATTCAAAATTTGGTTTCACCCAATTAACAACAATAATACAAACAATTTTAAAAAATCTCTCAAACGATTAAATAAAACAGTTAATATTGATATGGTATGAAGATTCATCGTATCGTTTGCTGACTGAAACAACCCTTTCCTCACACAGCAGGCTACTATGAGACCACAGAAGAGATGTATGCTATGATGCAAATAAATGTATGACTGAAGCAGAATTCATATCTAACATGGCTAAGGTTGATATGTTTATTGATAAATATCAATGATATCAGATGATAATTCCTTGAAAGGAAATCGTATGTATACTTGAAAAAAACATAAATGCAAAACTCCGACATGTATTGAAAAGAAATAAATGGAAATGTCGACGACATCTCTTGTTTAATAGATAAAATGTTGGATAGTAATACAAAATCGGTCTACTTTCTCGTATCAAATCAATGAGTTAGTGCATTTGTGTTTGATAAGCATATTGAATGGAATTATTCCTCTCTCCGTCAATCCTCTTGCATACCGATTAAAAGATTGAGTAAGAGCGCAAATGGTCGTTTGTGTAAAAAAAAATAGCTATTTTTTATTGCTATTACCGATTTTTAACTGTTTTGAAAACCGGAAAAGGACTTCTTGTTTGAAAACGAGCACTTAATTCAAAATCAACTGTGGTGTGTTCAAAATGTTGTAGGTATTTAATATTAACACTGGTGTATCTATGGGTAGAACTTGGCTTTAAATTTGCTCCCGGTAACTATGGGTACTCTTCGATCGGTACTTTTTTCTTTGTCTTTTTGTTTGTTGATACTTGATATGGTCTTTAATTTTTTTATTCGATGGGGTCTTTTGTAGACGAAACACACGTCTGGCATACACGATCATTTTGTGGTTCAACCCACCACTTTTATTCCCCTTTAAAAGTGTCCTGTACCAAGTCAGGAAGATGGTCATTGTTATATATTGTTCGTTTCTCTTTGTGTTGCATTTTAACGTTGAGTCGTTTGTGTTTTCTCTTATTTTTGAGATATTGAGATAAGACGTGGCACGGTACTTGTCTATCCCAAATTCATGTATTTGGTTTTCATGTTACATTTGTTATTCTCGTGGTGTTTTGTCTGATGATTGGTCTGTTTCTGTGTGTGTTGCATTTCGATGTTGTGTCGTTGTTCTCCTCTTATATTTAATGCGTTTCGCTCGGTTTTGGTTTGTTACCCCGATTTTGTTTTTTGTCCATGGATTTATGAGTTTTGAACAGCGGTATACTACTGTTGCCTTTATTTAGTATCGTTTATGAATTTTTATAAATTTCCTGTTACAAAACTTTGAATTTTTCGATAAAACTAAGAATTTTCTCATCCCGGGAATAGATTACCTTATCCGTATTTGGCACATTTTTTTGAAATTTTGGGTCATCGATGCTCTTCAATTTTATACTTGTTTGGCTTTATAACTGTTTTGATCTGAGCGTCACTGATGAGTCTTATGTAGACGAAACACGCGTCTGGCGTATTAAATTATAATCCTGGTACCTTTGATAACTATTTAATATGTTCAATATCTATGGTTTTGTTGCAATTCGGATTTGAGGCAGAGAGCTCTACTAGCTTGTGAGAAAAAGTATAATAAAAAGTACCAACTCAACGAATAGGTACGTGCATAAAAATTTGACCAAGCCAAACACTAGACTATTTTAATTCATAGAACGACTTGAAAACAACAGCCATATCCATGATTTGATTTTTGCATTATCCAAAGAAAATGGTGGATCAATTACATATAAGAAGTTGTGGTACGAGTGCCAATGAGACAACTCTTCATCCAAGATATCTTGATGATATTTTCCGTTAAATAATCATATACTAACAAAATTTACCCGAAGAAACCTATTTTAACTTAATCTAACATAACAGCAGTTGTTGTCCTTTTTTTAGATTTAGACATTTCAAATTCTAAAGGGGAACTCCATACTTAGATTTACGACAAGAGAGACGATTTCTCATTCCCTATTTCTTATTTGCCTTTAACTGCCCTTTAATAGCAGATTTATTCCTGTATTGCTATGAATTTAACTGTATGACAATACGTCATCGTTACATTTGGTTGATACATTCAACAATACCTATCAAATTACCTAGAGTTTTGTTATCGACATTAAGAGACACTCACACGCAGTCAATGTCATTATGCACTTCAGTAGTGTAGTATGTCTGATACAAAAGGAGTTCTAATATAAATGGCATTGATGTTCAGGACCTGAAAATATACTAGTATATAATATTTGCAAGAAGATACGTAATAAGGAAAATTATTGATTACTTGGTTTCTATGAATAAATTTGAAACTCGTATAGTCGTCATACTGAACAGTAAATATCGAAATATGTTTGTGAAATTAAAACTTAAATACTTACATACCTAGACTAATAAAAGATTCGCTTATCAGGGTATATAGGGTTCTTGAAGTGGTTAACCGATATTCATATAAACTGTAAATAGGGAACGGTAAACTTAGACGATTCACTCAAGGCCAGTATGCCATTTTAATTGTATAATGCAAATATTTGAATTAAAATGTCAATACTCTAACCTTACTATTAATGCTGTAAAACAATAAAAGGTCGCCTACTTAGTGTTTACGGTAACACAAATTGCACTGAGTACCCAATTGCACTGAACAAAAATAGATGCGCAAATCTTATAGTTTTATTTGAGACTAATAAATTTGTTTTTGTACGATTTGACATTATACACGTATTTCAGAATCAGTAAATACATTTAAATATGAACACAAAGTTCACAGTATATCTCAACAGATAAAGTATTTACTGTAGAAGTCAGATCTATAGAAACGTTAAAAAAGTTCATCTTTTAAAAATGAGCAAATAATATATGTTACAAGCATCAACTTCTTAAAAGAGGATTGGTAAGCATGGACTAATGTCAAATTATTCTAAATATTTGAGGAATTAGAACAAAATATCTGTAATACGATTTTTAAGGTTGTGAATTTAAGCATGGATGCAATTTAGGTACTCCCTTTTACAGAATCATGGATCGTTTGAAATTGAATTCAGACCCATTTTTCTATGATTCATTACAAATTCAAAATTAAAACGGAGTAACTATATAGTAAAATAGGATACATCTACAAAATAAACCCAGAACAAAAACTTGTGTTTGGAGCATAAAAAAAAACAGATGAAAAAACTCTCAAAATAGGTACAATTTGGTACCCTCACATTAAACATTTAAAGGGCTGTTCAGCTTTAAGGTGAAAAAATATCGTAATGGTTTCTTCGGAACAATGTGTCTCGCCTAAAAATGTTGCTGATAGTGTAACGGTCAAATATTGACTTTAAAAAAGAGTCCATGTATCAACAAAATACAGTATTTACAGTGACTTGACTGTTAGTGTTGCTATTCACCAATTGCAACTCATTCAAAATTTTGACCCAATTGCAATTTGTTTTATTAAATCAAATTGTTCAACTGGTCAAAAATTTGAACAAACTGTTCAGCCAAAATGTGAAAGTGCAAGGTGATAAAATAAATCATACTTACAATCCTATAAGTCTGTAACTCCACTGTATTGATGTAATTCCTAAATCAGTCTATCAATCTGTATAGTTATATTACAGCCATTACCATACTAAAGGTGAACTGTTTTATTTTGAATTGCTATAAAAATGTCAAAACTAAGCTTTTATAGAGTTTTTCTTTCGAAAAGTATTCTATATTTATAAGTATCACACATTATGTGTATGCAAGTTTCTTATGTTGGGAAATTTCTGTCTGTTTTGTGTTGTCTGCTCTTGATCTCATTTCATGAGATAAAACAATATTACTGCAGTAAACCTAGGACTATGGATAAAGAGACTTTAAACTCAGGTCTTGTTTTTTTTTTTACCTTCCAAAATTTCCCTGTGGCTTGTTTTTTGCATGTTTACATGTATAGTTATGTTCTACTAAACAAAGCTACAGACGAAGGCATAGTTTTAGTTGGGTAATTTCCATATCAATTTATAAACTTAATATCAAGTTGTTATTCTTATGTCCAAAGAAGAAGAATTTTAATTTTTCAGGCATATTCTTTGAAAACATGTAATGTAAATTCAGAAATTTTTGCTTGCATTTATTATTGCGATTTTCTCATTCCAATGTGATTTAAATTTTTGCAATATTTAGAAAATTCATTTAATTCATGTAAAAAAAATCAAAATGAGAGTTTAATTTATTGCGCAATAATAAAAACATCTCAATAATTTCTGAATTTACAGTATTTCAGTTCTAAAAAACTACACCTTTTTTTTCAAACCGTCTAACCGTTTTGTTCAAGGTTATGGTTGTCTTCCTTATATTATTTAACATCTAACCCCTTATTTTATTGATTTTGTATTTACATTGTGTCATAGATCAAATTTATTAATTCAGTGTATGTTCACTTGTTTTTGTTAATGATATTTCTTTTGATTGCCTTTAAGCCCTTTCTATGGATATTTTACAGTGTGTTTTTCTATGTTGTAATGTTACACTATTGTTTCAGGAAAGGGTAAAGGTTGGTACCTTTATAAACGTTCAAACCTGCTGGATTTGTTTGCACCTGTCCTTGGTTAGGAATCTGATGTTCGGTGGTAGTTGTTTGTGGATGTGGTTCATAAGTGTTTTTTGGTTTTTTATATTTATTCGACCATTGGTATACCTGTTTGAATGGTTTCATACTAGTTACGTTTGGGGCCCTTCATATCTGGCTGTTTGTTGTGCGCTCTGTGTTGAAGACCGTACTTTGACCTATACTTGTTTACTTTTACAAATTGTGACTTGGATGGAGAGTTTTCTCATTGGCTCTCATACCACATCTTCTTATATCTATTGTCATTTATTTATGTCAGAAAGAAATTTTGGAATGATTTTTTTGCATTTGGTATCAAGTTTTTAACATAAATATTTCAGACACTATTTTTTGTTAAATGGGGGTTAAATTTGCATTGAAAAAAAGGCATTTCCTTCTGGGGCGTAGAAGGGTCCTTTTGTAGTGCACGCCAACCAGGGCGGGTTGGGGGGGATTGCCCCCCCCCCATGATTTTTTTTTGGCTAGACGCAAAATGGTGCGTTCTGAGGGCCTAAAATTGGTTTGAATAGCAAATAAATAAGACTGTATTTAATAATTTTTTATTGAGAAACATCAAAAATCTGCCCTTCCTTTTTTAGCTGCAACAAAAACGTTCATGGCCTTGTCTAAATTGACCTGAAATTCACGATGGATGTGCATTAAACCCAAAGCTGACAATCTGTCATTTCTCATTGTGGAACGGATGTACGTTTTCAAACCTTTCAGTACGCTAAACGGCCTTTCAGTTGTAGCACTAGCAACGGACATTGTTAGAACACACAGTATTAATTGTATCAATAGACGGATACAATGCGGGATTAACGATATCAAGCGTTTGACACAGTGTTGTCGGCACTTTATCACTAGGTAGGATTCGACAGCGAGCTCGCCAGCATTCAACCTCTTTCTTGAAGTCTTGAATGCGTTGACGCCTTATTTCGACAGGAAGGTGTCAAAACAGAACAATATGAAGTAGCCTTTCAAAATATCACAATAATTTAAAGAGGGAATTCAGATTACCGTTATCGTAAATTACGCATAAAAGAGGGGCGAAAGATACCAAAGGGACAGTCAAACTTGTATAAAGGTTACTGTAATTCATTAAATTGTTTAGGGTGGGATCCAAAGTTGCGAGATAAAAATGGAACAAAAGTCAATTGGTTATGTTTTGCCAAAATTATGTACGAAATTTACAACCCTTATATCCAAACAAAGACGTAGGTTTACTGCAGCCCTGTTAGTTCCACGAAGCGCATTATATATTTTTTTTTATTGAAATAGAGTTAATATACCTTGTCGGAAATTTGAAGGTGTGGACATCTTTCCATTTGTCGGTCAAAAGTTGTAATTTTACATCTTTTCCTAAGGATGTCGAATCTTTCAACAAAGAAATATCTGGATAAGATGGTCCCAGATTTTTTTGTACTGGCTTTGACATTGACACTGATGTGGCGCTAAAGCTAAGTTCTGACATCGTCAATTTTTGACGTTTCAGAGTCTATATTGTCCTGATTTGTTGCTGGTTGTGTTTCTGCATGACTATCACTGTTGGTACTGTTAGTCGGCGTTTTAGTGAAAAAATCGTCTAAAGTTTGCCATTTAGGCTTGTCACGCTTTGAACTGCTCATGTTTATGTTGCTTTTTATGCTTTTTACGTTGAGTACCGGAAAATTCACGCAAATAAATTAAAAACGATTTCGGTCAGAGTTGATTTTACATATGGAAATATTATTGTGACGTTATTAAAATAGTTATACTGTATCGTTTTCTAATTTGCTTGGTTAAGTTAAATTTTATATTTCTTACTCGTTTGTATTTTTATTTTCCGGCGTAAATTATTTTTTTAGACCCCCCGATGTGCACGCCATGGCGTGACAGCGTATATGGAGCTACGCCCCAGTCCTTTATTAAAAAAATATCAAAATATACTCACCCCTTTCACTGATTATTTTAACCTTAATTATGGATTAATTACAGATGATTGTTGCACATATTTTATAAGTAAAATAGATCCCACTTTGATTTTTTTATTCATACTGTAGGTTTTCGTTTGTCTTTTTTAATACATTTAATTTATTAATAATCATCCTTGAGGCATAATTTACAGGTCTTTTCATGCTATATAAATGAACAATAATTCTCCACTTGCTGTACGTAGTATATTACAATTTATCTACAAATACATAATTGTATCTTTATATATTGTTCTATCCAAAGAATAGCTTTGAAATATTCGTTCTATAGGTGGACATAAAATCATTATTATCATATTCATCAAAGCTTGTGTTTGCTTATGGATAGTATTTTTGAATGCTGCCGTTCATACATCATAACTTTGTGACTATTATTGTGTATCAATGTTGGCATCAAGAAAAAATAAATTTATCATTCTTCAACATTTATTACTCTCAATTAAATTATCACTTAACAAAATCTTTATTGCAATAATCTTCTAGTTGCACTAATAAAATGAAATGTTATAAAAGGCATTCAATCAAAGGCAATAAAATTGACTGTAAAAAGCAAGAAAATGCTTTTTTGCAAACATTTCATATAACTGCCTAAACCTTTGTATATTCACCTGAATATCAAGTTATAATTTTAAAAACAAATAACTTGATGTTTCATTGCATAAAAAAAAGACCCAACTAACGCATATCTTTTTCAAAGTTGAAAAAATTACTTCACTTTTGGCTAAAGTTCATATTGTACTTGAGTCAGCCTTGAAACTTAAAAATAAGTTCAATGTACAATATATATATCTATAACTATTACAGGTGAGAAAAATATATAAAAATCTATTGTACAGCATCAGCTGCACCTCAAATGAAGCATTTTACAAAGATAATTGAAAGAGCCAACAATTAAGAAATGCCTGACAGCTGCCCATCTCCTGGTGAGGATTTTTTTCGCTGTGTTGCAGACCTTTTGGTGGCCTTGACCTGTTTTCTGCCCTTTGGTCAGATTGTTGTCTCTTTGATACATTCCCAATTTCCATTCTCAATTTTATTCAGAACTCTGATAGTTATTTCCCTTTGTATCAAGTTTATTAGACACATATACATCAATATCTGTATCTTTTTAACATATATAATTGTAGGACATTCATGGCAGGTAAGGATAAAGCAGGAATCCTAACAACATCAATAAATATATTAATTATAAAAGTAAATGCAAATAAATCATCTTTTAAAATATCACATATGAGTATAAAAAATATATATGCTTACACTAAATTAATCTTTCATTCTTTGGATTTGTGAAAGACAAAAACAGCTGGAAACTGGTTTTATTTTTGATGTTTATTCCTAAAACAAATTTTAGTAAACTAAATGATATAAGGAAGGGAAATGTTCAAATAAGCAAATATTAAAGCTTTAACAAGGGACAATCAAAAATAGAAATATCAAAGTATGTTAAGATAATAACCTCCTTTATTTTAGTAGCAAATAGTTTCATAAGAAACATAGCAACAATTGAGGCTTTCAAGCAAATTGGCGTGTAACATGGAGATCTGATATATATTCAACATCTAACCTTTCAAATTAAGAAAAAATCCAAAGAAAAACAAATTAATTTGGTGTGGACTAACTTACAAATTTGACTAGCATAACTGGGCAATATTATAATAAATAAATTATACTTCATTCTCATATTTGTACCAACAGCTAAAAAATTCTGAGTAAAAGCATTATCAGGATTTCAATTAAAATACCACTAGTAATCACATTACAGTATCATGATTTTCTGCCTAAAATGTTTGCTATCCTTTTTCTAGTGTCTGCTATAGATCCGCCTTTCATTTTTCCTTGAGGCTTAGCAGCATCACCGACATATGAAACCGAACTATGAGAACTGCTGACCGTTGCTGAGCTCATTGTTGATATCTCTCTTGATTGTACTGGCGGTGTTTTCAGTGGGTTTAAACTTTTCGATGATGATGTGTAGGTCCCTTGTCTATTTAAATTTTTATTATTTTGTTTATTAAGATCATCATTAGAAGTTCTCCTTGCACTGTTTATATCACTAACAGAAGTGTTTCTAGCACTATTCATGTTTTCTGTAGTTGCTGTATTGTTGTTCACTGTACTAACAGATTTCAGCGACATGTTACTATCTGCAGTAGACTGTCTTGGAATACTGCCTCCACTGTACCCACCTATACAACACAATGCATAATTTTCAATATAGATCAATATAAAACACTCTGAATGAACAAAAAAATATCCTTATCTGTCCAAGTTGAGTAAGATAATTATCTGCCAAAGCTAATCCAGTGAATACTGGATGTTGTCTCTTCAAATACCTATAACAACTAATCTTACAAAACATCTATATACTGTAAATTCAGAAATTATTTTAGCGTTCTTTACTATTGCAAAACATGGGATTATGTAATATAAGTATTGTAATAATAAGAATTCTTATTTTGATTTCTAATACTCATATCTCTATGCAGCTTTACATAAATTAGGCTGTTAGTTTTTCTTTTTTGAATTGTTTTACATTTCAGACCCTTTTATAGTGACTATGCGATATGGGATTTGTTCATTGTTGAAGGCTGAATAGTGACCTATAATTGTTAATTTCTGTGTCATTTGGTCTCTTGTGGAGAGTTGTCTCATTGGCAGTCAAGAAGGAAAATTTCTATGAGTAAACTTCTTCCTTAGTAATCACAATTTAAATTTTAATCAATCTTTCCCTGGTAAAATGTCAATGATTACATTGTTAAAACAAAAAGATTTATATATTTTTTCAAGATATGCATAATTAACATTTACTTTAAATCTTTAAACATGAATATTCAATATTAATTTAACTTCAGTCTGATAACTTGGTTCAATAAAACAGGGAAAATGTTTATTATTTGCTGGACCCTGCAAGTGTCAAATTTTAAAGAGCTACCTGCTGGTTTCTTTAGTTTCAGAAGTTCTGTCCTTGCAGTACTCAGTGCTTCTGTCAACTCAAACCTTTCCTCCACTTCCCTTTGTACAGTTTCTTGTAAAAACTTCACCTGTAAAAACAAAACTCTATTTGCAATTGATTTTGTCAAAGCTATTCATATTATTTTCTTGGTAAAAATCCAGGGTAGTTTAAGAAAGTTATTAAAATTTTAAAAACTTTAACCACAGAGTGAATGTAATGTTTCCTGGCAGAAAAACTAAGTCTATTTATAAGTAAAATACAGAAAAAATGGAATTTTATTTTTACAAAATTTACTTCTGGATACTATCTTATGAACATAAACAAGTTTCTGTCCAAGTTTGGCAAAAATCCAGGATAGTTCAAGAAAGTTATTAAAATTTCAAAAACTTTAACCACAGAATGAATATTTGTGGACGACGCCGACGAAATGTAGGATCGCTATGTCTCGCTTTTTCGACTAAAGTCGTAGGCTCGACAAAAACCGGACATGCAATTCCACCAAATGTAATTATAAAGTTTAACTAGTATATTTGAATAATATTTTTTTTATATCAATACTCTAATATATTCATGCATTTCTACATTTTAATATTTCTTAATCCACAGTGCATGTATTTTTCTCAACAATTACTGACCATGTACTAAAAGAGAAAGAAATATTATCATGATACCAAAGCACACTTGTATCTTTGACATAAAAAACAAAAAAGTTTTAGGTTAGAACTGTATTCGTGGTAAACAAATTTCACATTTTATTCATACATGTAGCTATCTGTACAATCAACAATCTGATATTTTCCACATACCTCATTTTTTGTTGTTTTTAATAAATCAGACTTTTGAGTAAGTTCCTCTCTAGCCTCCTCTAACTCCTCATGAGTTTCTTTGAGCTGTATTTTCAGGTCAGCCATCTTTTCATCGCTCCCATGATCTAACCGAGCTGTAATTTAAATTAAATAATATTTTAATCAATATGTATTTGAAAAAAAAGCAAAAATTAGACACATAATTTTTTCTTCTTCCATAACTGTTTCTATGGTGTATTTGTTAATATCTGTGTTGAGCATCAATAAGTAATGAAAAAATATATAAAATACATAATATCGAAATTTTTATAATTACAATATGTTATTGTCATCAATACTTATACTTTTTTTTCAAATACATATTTCAATGCTAAAAATGTAGCAGAAAATTCATCATACCTTGACAATGAATTGTCATTCAGCAGTCATGACAATTTATAAAAAGACTTGATGCATCCTTTATGGATTTTTCATAATGGAAGGCTGACCTTAATTATAATTACCTCATATAAAAGATTATTTCAGCTAAGCTTTATTGTCAAAATAAAATCATTGGCAGATTAGGAAGGCGGGATCAGGGGTTAGAAACCTCCCCCTTTTTTTTTACATTCAATGCATTTCAATGGGGACATACATGTATAGTTGGAAGAACCACCACCTGGGTTATGAACCCCCCTTATAAAAATGGCTGGATGCACCCCTGAAAATGCAGCAATAATAAGTACTTAAGAATGTAGTTTTACCTAATCTATCCTCTAAATCTCTAATAATTGATTTTAAACTTTCAATTTCTCTTCTCAAAGATTCTTCTGTCTCCTTAGCTCTAGTTTTATTATCAGCTAAGAGTTTCTGCAGATCCCTGATTTCAGCTTTGTACCTATTTTCCACATCATTTAGCTGTGATTTTAACTTAAAATAAAATGTGAATAGTGAAAGCATGCAGAAATTTGTGAATATATATCAAGTGAAAAAGAAATATACCAACTGGTTAGTTCTGCTCTATTTTTACAAGAAAACAAATCCCATGGTGAAAAGAATCATTGAAAGATGTTCATAAAGGTATAATGATATGTAACAACGTATTAGATTTTAGCGAGAGAAATTTGTGTATTACTGAAAAATTATTACACCAGGGTTTTTTATGGTAATATTCTTTACAAAGCACAAAAATGTCATTTTTCACCTCAAAAGCTTACAAAACCTTTAAACAGACTTATGAAGAAGGATATAGTAATGATACTGTTGTCAGGTTATTAAAGATTGCATATTTTGGTTTTAATATTGATTCACTTATAGCCTATAGGGTCTTTGCATCGGAACTAAACACATTTATTTTAAAAAAAAACAGTTGTTGGCATGACACAGGTTATGTTCTTCTCATATATTTTATGAAAGTATGATACTAAACCGTTAATGGGAGGGATTTTGCCTGATATTCATATGATGAAGACATAATCTTTCAATCAGTTTAATTGAGGTCTGGAGCTGGCATGTCAGTTAATTGCTAGTAGTCTGTTGTTATTTATGGATTATTGTCATTTTATTTATTCTCTAGATCTTTTGTAACATCTTCTGACATCAGACTCGGACTTCTCTTGAACTGAATTTTAATGTGCGTATTGTTATGCCTTTACTTTTCTACATTGGCTAGAGGTATAGGGGGAGGATTGAGATCTCATAAACATGTTTAACCCCGCCGTAATTTTGCGACTGTCCCAAGTCTTTGTTAGTCTTGTATGATTTTTAATTTTAGTTTCTTGTGTATAATTCGGAGTTTAGTATGATGTCCATTATCACTGTACTAGTATACATATTATTTAAGGGGCCAGCTGAAGGACGCCTACAGGTGTGGGAGTTTCTCGCTACATTGAAGACCCATTGATGGCCTTCGCCTGTTGTCTGCTCTATGGTCGGGTTGTTGTCTCTTTGACACATTCCCCATTTCCTTTCTCAATTTTATAATGATATGAAATGATAAAACAGTAAAAATGGTCTAAATCAGTCTACTGCAAACCATCCTATTTTGTATAATAAAAAAGTAAAAACTCAGAAATATGGGCCAAATTGTCTTACTGCAATTCTTTTTTTATAAACCTGATATAACTATGCATAAAAATTGTGAAAAACTTACATGCAGCATAAATTGATCAATAAAAAAAATTATATACATGTAGACAAACAGTTCACATGCAAATTATTACACCTTATGACATACAAATCTGTTTACTTACATGTATCTAATCTGTTGAAATCTTTATTGCTACTTTTCAACAATTGAATAGTTAATCATTTAGTATACATAAAGAAATTCTTACCATTGATTCCTGGTTTTTAGTAGAACCTTGATATTTTTCTAATAATTCTTGATATTTCTGTTTCTCTATCTGCATTTCCTGTAAGATAGAAATTTATTTTTTCAACTAAAATGATTACATTTAAATTTATTTTTGATAAAAAAAATATAAAACAAGAATCTGTCCAAAGTACACGGATGCCCCACTTTAACTATCAATTTCCATGTTCAATGGATCGTGAAATTGGGAAAAAAATCTAATTTGGCATTAAAATTAGAAATATCATACCATAGGCAACATTTGTACTAAGTTTCAAGTTGAATGGGCTTCAACTTCATCAAAAACTACCTTGACCAAAAACTTTAACCTGAAACTTGCACTTTCATTTTCTATGTTCAGTGGACCGTGAAATTGGGGTAAAATGTCTAATTTGGCATTAAAATTAGAAAGATCATACCATAGGCAACATGTGTACTAAGTTTTAAGTTCATTAGACTTCAGCTACATCAAAAACTACCTTGACCAAAAACTTTAACCTAAAGCAGGACAGACGGACAAACAGAAGGACGAACAGATCAAACATTATGCCCATAAATATAGCATAAAAATCTGATTTGCTATCACTCTGACAACCTCTTGTTGATGTTGTATGTATTGGAAGTGTCTTAATTTAACTTTAAAAGTTTTGAAGTATGTATGTTGAATAAATCCATTGAAAATACTATTTCCCTTCATTATCTAATATTTTTGGAGCAAACCACTTCCGTGATGTTGTGTAAGTGTGCTTGCATATTTAAGTAGAGAAGGCTATAGGTTTGAAACCTGGCTTTTTCAATTCCAAGGCTTTAAACTTAATAGTTCTCTGCCATAAGATTATTTTTTATCCTCCACCTACGATACCACCTACGATAGTAGAGGGGCATTATGTTTTCTGGTCTGTGTGTCTGTCCGCTCGTTCGTCTGTTTGTTTGTTCGTCTGTCTGTCCCGCTTCAGGTTAAAGTTTTAGGTTAAAGTTTTTGGTCGAGGTAGTTTTTGATGAAGTTGAAATCCAATCAACTTGAAACTTAGTAAACATGTACCTTATGATATGATCTTTCTAATTTTGATCCCCAAATTAAAGTTGTTACCCCATTTTCACGGACCACTAAACATAGAAAATGATAGTGCAGATGGGGCATCCGTGTACTAGGGACACGTTCTTGTTTATCATTTATTTGTGTCCTGACAATTTTTCAATATTACAAAGACCATAACTCCTCAGCAATAAAAGGGACAATCATTGAAATTGAAATTGACCTCCATTTTGTCATCAGTAACAACATATTAAATTGAAAAGCTTTGGTTGAACCGTCCATGAGTAAAAACACTGACACAACTAGAAACACCATATTTCAATCTTTCATGAACCATAACTCCTGAATGGTGAAGTAAAAATCGTCAATATTAAACTAGACCTCCATGTTGTCATCAGTAACATCATATTAAAATTTGTAAAGCTTTGGTTGAACAGTTCATGAGTAAAAACATGGACACTGTTTGACTGACTCCCACTTGCCATATATCCCTAAATCAATAACCTATTTTTCCTTCAGAAATCTGGATAATATTTTTTGAAGACTCTAAAAAATTGGGCATTTAAAACTGCATTCCACTTCTACAATATCATGTTTGAAGATCAGTTATATGAACAGTTCTTACCATGACAAAATTTTCTACTAGTCTGTCTTCCAAACTTTTCAAAGCTGTCTGGTGTTTCTCTCTCTCTTTCCGCAAAGCTTCCTCTAACTGAAATGTAAAATGAAAAAAATAAATAGTAATTTCTTAACTTATTTGAATCTAACTTTTTTAAATTTTTACATATGCTTAATAAATTAAATGCATAACTAAATAAAAATTATGGAAATTAAGGTACTTGAAAAAGTTTGCAGATGGAATTCTTATTCTGTGATTTTCCACAAGTTTCACATATGTTTACTAGTGCAGGGTTCTCACTAGGAATTTTTCATGGTGAGTCCTGGGACTCATCACTTATAGAAATGGTGAGTCCCAAAAGATTTTGATGAGTCCAGGATGCAATGTATTTTTTTTGTGTCATAAAATAATGAAATTTGACGAAATACAACTTAAACCATGCGTGTCGGGTTGGTAGATTTTATTAAATCAATAAAAAATATGACCTCTTAATAGTTATTGTTCAAAATATACATGTAACAGACTTCTTTCTGGGTCTATATCAATTATCCTTGATGTAGGGCCACATTGAAAAAAAATTTGGTTTGCCAAAGCCAGAGTTCCGTTAAAAAGATCAGGGCGATAGGTAGGGTTTTAGTTTTTTTTGTTTTTTTTTTTATATGAATGGACTATTTAATAATAAACCCAGTTAAAGAATTTGTCTTGTCATTTTTAGTTACCAAAATTTATTAAAATTAAAAAAAAATTAAAAATTTACAAATTTTAAACCCCTTCCCCTCAACCCTCTTTTCCCAATTAAATTAGTGTAGATTGAATTTATACACCAAGTTTTACAACTTTCATGGCACAACCATATCATCTGTTTATTTTGAATGTCTATAAATATCCAGACAGAGTTATGAGTTGTCTGTTACTTAGGTGTTTCCCCAAGTATTTTTCCCGCCTAAAATGATCATGTGACATATTTGTAAACAAAACAAACCATGTGGTCAAGCAATTCATTTATTTTCTGGATTATTCTGCTTTTCATAATTTAGTTTGGATTAATATTCACTTCATTTAAGGTACAGTCATGCATTTGTATTTAAAAAAAATAGTTTGCAAAGAATTTTTACTTTTCAATTTGAGAAATGTCTCATGATCGCCGTTCATTGGCTTGTTCAACCATGCAGACAATGTAAATTATGTAAATTATAAATCTATTAGCTGTCAAAAATATTGATCTACGCATCACATCGATGTTTTGACGTCGACTTCCGGTTTAGTTTCTTGTCAAAACAATGTCATATCATTAATCTTCTAGGCAAAACGATGTTTCTGGGACTCAGGGGATACAATCAGGACGCGTCCCAGGGACTCACGGGTTTCAAAAATGACGCGTCCAGCTCGATTTCCATGCGTCTAGGACGCGTATACGCGTCTTAACGAGAACCCTGCTAGTGTATAGCATCATGGTAGACACAGAATTTGTTATACTATCTTGTTTATAAAAATAATAGCATCATATCCATAACATATTCTATTAGAAAATCTTTTAAGAAATCATCACATTCAAGCAATATAGCATCACACTACCATGATGTTAAAAGTCCCTGAAAAGAAAACCTTCTCATTTTCCAAAGATTAAAAGTTAGACTTGGTTCTAGGACAACATAAACTTAGTGTATTCTGATAGAGTAGCATATATATTGATAAGAAGCAAACATGACTAAAACATTTTGAAGAATCAAAAACAAATTGTGAAATCCATCTCAAGTCTATTTAAGGAGGCACAAGCTTAGATTTAGGTCTTGTGTCAACAGTTATTTTGATTGGTATTATTGTTATATATTTTTCTAAAAAGATGCTCCTTTCTGTTTGAATATAATGAGTGATCAGTCACCAGTGGAGCACAGTTAAACACTTCCATTACATAAATGAATTCAAAATATACAACATACCTTTTCTGGCCATTTATCTGCCTCAAATAGTTTATTTTGGAAGCTTTGTCTAAGTTGTTCTATTCTGTTTTGATGGGAGGTTATCATCACTTCTCTGTTCAGATAGAAACAATGTATTTAACTTCTTACCATGGTATAATGAAAACACAGGTTGGTTACTCTTGAAAGTTATTTCATTAATAACAATTTTTGATATGATCAATCTTGTTTTGCCGAAGCTTAACTATCCTGAGTAAAAATATCCAAACAACATATACAGAAAAAAAAATGTATGGAGACTTAAAAAGTTGTTAAGAGTAGCAAGCACATTATAGGAACTGGTATAATGAAGAGTCAGCTTGATTTTGAAGTGTTGTTTTACTTTTTTATGTACTTTTAGCAATTAAAAAAATCAAGAACAGAAACAGAATTTTGCCTTTTTTAATACATGTATAAATCCTGCATTCATTTCTGAATTTTCACAGATTTACATCAAATATAGAGTAGGGGCCATCTCAAAATGACGGTTTGATGGATTTCAGAGGGGCATAAGGCACTTTTCTTTTATTCCACTATGAATATAAAATAAACTGTATTTCTTTTTTTCCCTGAAGATGGAAGTTCTCCTCATCCATGAATCTCTAAACCCATGCTAAATATTTTACCTTTCAGATTTTAATTGTTCTATCTCTGCCTTTGCTTGGTTTAATACATCTTTAAGTTCCCTACTTTCCGCTAAAAATAGCATAACATACATGATTACATATTTGAATACAGTTGTAATGATAAGAGACAAAAAGGTAAAAAAACAAATATTTATACACACAAGGAATCTGTTCTAGATTGGTGTCTCTTCAATTAAAAAAATAATTGAAAGAGTAAAATCACTTGGACTTAAATATTTAAATTTATTATTAATTGTAAATTGTCAGCTGCTTATCACAAAATACAACCTATCAAATGAAGTTTAAAGCTTAACAAACAGTAGATAGGATCACTTTGTGTCAAAGTAATCGAGTTAAACCACTGAAGAGTATTATGGTATTATTGTCAGATCAGATCACAATAAATCAAAATAAGCAATTTGGACATCCCAAAGTCATGATACTGGAATTACCAATGATAATCTGTTAAAGATTTGGATGAAAATTAACATAAAAATAAGAAGATTTGGTATGATAGCAAATCAGAAAACTCTCCACCAGAGACCAGATTTTTTTTTATAAGAAATGATATTGCAAAATTATTTGCAAAATATGTATACTTGTATTCTGAAATTATTGTTGATATCAAATTTCAGCTGTTATAAAATTCCTTTACAATAAGACTCAAGACAATTTATGTCTATACAGTCGATTCCACTTAATTGCATACCGCTTAATAGCATAATTCGGTTAATTGCATAGTTTTCTCCTGCACAAAACCATTTCCCATTCATCTAATGTTAAATTGTCCGGTTATATGCATAGCTCTACAAGTGGCCTTTCGGTTTATTGCATAGAAAATTATTGCCGTCTAGATATGCTTAGTTAAAACTGACGAGATTTTTGACCGGAAACGGTCATTTGGTAAGTATATTTTTCTTGAATGCATCCTTATTTTCGTTATTATTTCATATTTACTTTTGTGTTATTGAAATAAAGTTTTAAAACAGTTTCTTTCGTGTTTATATTATGGAATTTGATTTAAAAATAAACCTCGATGTCTACACAGGTAAAGTTCCCCATGTTCTATTTTAAGCCTCGAGGTCATAAAAATGTCAAACAGATAATTGTTGTAAAAACACTGACCATTCTACTTCAAAGGGTGTTAATAATTGATTGGATTTAAACAATTGTCCATAGATTACATTTGGGGTTAATTTTTAAAACAAAAACTCCTGCTAATTATCGATCATAACCAATGTGAACTCTATTGGGCTTGGGGTGATCTGTATTAATGTTAATATTATAGGGCATTTAAATATGGTTAAAGAATTTTATACATCAATCATTTGTTTTTAATATTTTATGAAAAGAGCATTTACTTTTAATTATTATATTTTCTCACTTTCAACACTTGTGTCCAGCAATTAACCCGTACAGGGCCCCACCATTACTGCTTTGCACATACGAAACTAACAAGTTGTTACTTCAGTGCCCAACTGCATATCAACAGCAATTCATTACACATCTATTGTTAAAATAATTATAAACTGTGAAAAATTGTTTAAAAGTTTATTTTAATCAAAGCCTAACAATGTACATTGTACATATGGGTCATAGAAACAAATCTATTTTTAGAACAGATTATTTTCGTATCCCAGGTAAAGGAAAGTCTGAATGCAAATAAACTAAAACTAAATGTGTTTATAATCTTTATTTAAAGAAACAAAATAAAATAACACATATGACACAAGAGTAGACATAAAATTTTTATTAGAATAAATCAACATTCAGTATATATTGTATGTGGATTACAGACGTTCATCTTTCTTCAGGGATTTCTTTTACTGATCTGTTCTATCGATGTTATTTGACTCTGTCATTTGCCATTTCGGATATAAGCATACTCCGCTTTATTGCATAATTTTGTCTGACAAATAGGCTATGCAAATAACCGGAATCTACTGTATTAGTGAACTTGTGGTGTTGGGCTGCTGACTCTATAAATTATCATAATCCATTTAATTGACATGTAGTCATATTTGTACCCATACTTACTGACAGTAAAAGTAGCCTTTCTGTGAATCTCTTCTTCTTTTCTCTGTTGTTCATGAAGTCGGTTTTCTAAGTTTTTATAATCTTTCAAATTTGTGGCAAGTTCTGCTTGTTTCTTTCCTAATTCACTTTGTAATCTATAATTTAAAAGTGTTAGCTACATGTACATGACTACAATTTTAAACTGAGTATGTGATTATTGAATTCAAATAAATTGAAAAAAAATATAACAGCAATTTCTTCATGTATTTGAAAAACAGTATATTTTATTTTATTTCATTGTCAAATGTTAATTGCTTTTTAAATCGATTTTGTAAACTTTTTCTTACAATTTTAAGACAGATTTAATGCTGCAGAAATTTTGGGAATCATTATTAAATATATAAATAATATCACCATTATACTATACATTTTTCCGGTAAGACCCCTTTTTGGCCCCAAAATATAACAGTTTTACAAAATTGTTCAAATGTAAACTTTTAGTTATTTATTGGACAGTTGAATGCTTCTGCTACATAAATATGGGCTGTTTTTGACCATACAATGCACATATATCGGGTTGTAGCACCATTAAGTCATGCTAAATTACTGAAATTTTCAAAATTCTAGCATTTTAGGTAAATTTTAGACGGTTTCCGTCTAAAACGAAAGTGGCCGCATTCGTGTTCATCCTTAATATTGAAATGTAAGTTGTATTTTATGATAATGCATAACATATATAAAGGTTGTGGATGAACACGGATGCGGCCACTTTCAATTTTGACAAAAACCATCTGTAAAGTGACAATTTTCAGCATATTTGGTAGATTTTTCATATTTGAGCTTGAATCGGATCGTTTTTAATGACTAAATCAGTTAAAATCTTTCACATTAACTAATTGAATCAAGTGAAATAGACACTTAAGTGTTTAAAAAGTGGTCAAAATCTTTCGTCAGATGAAACTGAAATTTGAGGCCAAAATGAGTCCTTACCGGACCTACTCCTTTATCTAAGAATTTTACTCTATCAGCTATCATTAATATATGGTAATAAAATTGAGAATGAAAATGTGGAATATGTCAAAGAGACAACAACGCGACTAAAGAGCAGATAACAGTGGTAGGCCACCAATGGGTCTTCAACACAGTGAGAATACTAACTTTTGTATTGTCATTTCAGAGTTTTGTTCCTTACGTCTGATCTGGGCTGTCTGATCCTCCATGTCCTGATTTTTATTCCTGAAAAGAAAATGATAATAAAAATTGCAATCAAGTAAAAAACTATTCAATGAATTTATTCTTTAAACGAGATGTTTTTCTTTTAAATACAGTGATTTTGTCAGAAAAGATAATGCAATGAATCCCATTTTGATTTTGATACTCCAAATCTAAAGTAAAGAAATTTTCAACATACTTTTTATCTCAACCTTCTCAATTTTTGAACTTGTCATAAGTTTTCATAAAAATTCTAATAATAAAATATTGTCAATAAATACATAAAAAGAAAGCTGCTGGTAGGATCATTCAATGGATATCATAATTACAAGATTTGTCTGTTAAAACATGCTGTATGCACTTTGCTCAATGTTGAAGGCTGTACAGTGACCTATAGCTGTTAATTCCTGTGTCACTTGGTCTCTGGTGGAGAGTTGTCTCATTAGCAATCATACCAAATCTTCTTTATTATATGTAAAAAAGCTAAATCCACATGTCTGAGAGTTCTGGTTTGTATCTTTTCCTGTCTGTTATGAGTTGAATATTTACCTTAATTGATCTTTGAACTGTTGAGATTCCATTGTTAAACTTCTACATTTAGATACTGCTTCGTCTAATTGATGTTGTAAATCTGTTGAACAAAAACATTTTTATATATTAACCCTTAAATACTAAATAATGTGTATAAAAACCAAATGGTTGAACTGCCTGAATTGGCATTTCATAAGTTGAAAGAATTTGATTGGATGACAGAATATAGAATAGTTTTTACATGCTATGAAGACACAGAGACTGACTAGAAAAATAGCTTGAATACATTATATAGTTAAGAATTAATTTTGTTCAATTTGTTTACCAATTTTTGGGTTTATGGGATCCACCTGCATTTTTTTCACATCAATTTACCTATCTATATACAATTGAACTAACTGCTGATTAGTCCTCTCTCCCAATCAAAATCCAGAATTGATGAAGAGTGTTTTGGTGTATTAAGATACCAAACCCCTTGCAAGTAGGAGATTTGATTTTGAATTTTGGTGTTTAAACGCCACTTTTAGCACTGAATTAGGCTATTTTGATAGGAAAACTGAAAATCCTAGTCAATTAAGATTAGAGTCCAGTGCACCGGCAGGAGCAGGGTTCAAACTCACAACCTCAGTGTTGACTGGCTAGTGATTACAGTAGTAACTACTTTGACCATTCGGCCACCGAGGCCCCCTACAAGTAGGAAATATCTCTTACATGGAGATACTGATAAATTCTGTAAAGGTGTGTATCTCATTGTATTACCTCTAGTCTTTGTTTCTATATTTGATAACTGTTGCTGTAGTTTGTTGTTTTCATCCACTAAGATTGAAAGTTGCTGTAAATCTTGTTCTTGACCTTTAACCTTTTCCTTCATTGCTACACTTGTCAACAGCGCCTCACCCTTTTCAGTTTCCAATGAACTAATCTTTTCCTGTAGTTTTATCTTTTCTAAATAGGAAAAAAATGTACAATTAGATTGAGTTGTCTCCCATTGAATGTTCTGTTTGGGTAAAGAAAATTCAGAAAAGGAATAAGAGAACAACTGGTACTGGTATTATATTTATGAAGCAACATTCAGGCAATAACCTTGCAGGCGAAATGAAGATTTCAGGTAAACAAACTAGAGGCTCTAATTAGCCTGTGTCGCTCACCTTGGTCTATGTGAATGTTAAACAATGGACACAGATGGATTCATGACAAAATTGTGTTTTGATGATGGTGATGTGTTTGTAGATCTTACCTTACTAAACATTCTTGCTGCTTACAATTATCTCTATCTATAACAGTACTTTCTGTGGAAAATGTTATTGAAAATCTTCAAATTTTAAGAAAATTGTTAAAAATTGACTATGAAGGGCAATAACTCCTTAGGGGTCAATTGACTATTTTGGTCATAGTGACTTATTTTTAGTTCTTATTTAGCTGTACATTATTGCTGTTTACAGTTTATCTCTATCTATAATAATATTCAAGATAATAACAAGAAAACAGCAAAATTTCCTCAAAATTACCAATTCAGGGGCAGCAACCTAACAACCGATTATCCGATTCATCTGAAAATTCCAGGGCAGATAGATTGTGACCTGATGAACAATTTTACTCCGTCAGATTTGCTTTGGTTTTTGAGTTATAAGCCAAAAACTGCATTTTAACCATATGTTCTATTTTTAGCCATGGCGGCCATCTTGGTTGGTTGGCCGGGTCACCGGACACATTTTTTGAACTAGATACCCCAATGATGATTATGGCCAAGTTTGGTTAAATTTGGCCCAGTAGTTTCAGAGGAGAAGACTTTTCTAAAAGATTACTAAGATTTACGAAAAATGGTTAAAAATTGACTATAAAGGGCAATAACTCCTAAAGGGGTCAACTGACCATTTCGGTCATGTTGACTTATTTGTAAATCTTACTTTGCTGAACATTATTGCTGTTTACAGTTTATCTCTATCTATAATAATATTCAAGATAATAACCAAAAACAGCAAAATATCCTTAAAATTACCAATTCAGGGGCAGCAACCCAACAACGGGTTGTCCGATTCATCTGAAATTTCAGGGCATAGAGATCTTGACCTGATAAACAATTTTACCCCATGTCAGATTTGCTCTAAATGCTTTGGTTTTTGAGTTATAAGCCAAAAACTGCATTTTACCCCTATGTTCTATTTTTAGCCATGGCGGCCATCTTGGTTGGTTGGCAGGGTCACGCCACACATTTTTTAAACTAGATACCCCAATGATGATTGTGGCCAAGTTTGGTTTAATTTGGCCCAGCAGTTTCAGAGGAGAAGATTTTTGTAAAAGTTAACAACGACGACGGACGCCGGACGCAAAGTGATGGGAAAAGCTCACTTGGCCCTTTGGGCCAGGTGAGCTAAAAAGACAACTGACATGGAAAATCTAGATTTTAAAACGATCAAGGCCTAATTCTGTCGATGACTGCACGAAATAAATACAACTGCGACTTTGATCATCATCAGATTTAACATTATAACTAGAGGCTCTAAAGAGCCTGTGTCGCTCACCTTGGTCTATGTGAATATTAAACAATGGACACAGATGGATTCATGACAAAATTGTGTTTTGGTGATGGTGATGTGTTTGTAGATCTTACTTTACTAAACATTCTTGCTGCTTACAATTATCTCTATCTATAACAGTACTTTCTGTGGAAAATGTTATTGAAAATCTTCAAATTTTAAGAAAATCGTTAAAAATTGACTATGAAGGGCAATAACTCCTTAGGGGGTCAATTGACTATTTTGGTCATAGTGACTTATTTTCAGTTCTTACTTTGCTGTACATTATTGCTGTTTACAGTTTATCTCTATCTATAATAATATTCAAGATAACAAAAAAACAGCAAAATTTCCTCAAAATTACCAATTCAGGGGCAGCAACCTAACAACCGATTATCTGATTCATCTGAAAATTCCAGGGCAGATAGATCGTGACCTGATCAACAATTTTACTTCCTGTCAGATTTGCTCTTAATGCTTTGGTTTTTGAGTTATAAGCCAAAAAATGCATTTTACCCCCATGTTCTATTTTTAGCCATGGCGGCCATCTTGGTTTGTTGGCCGAGTTACCGGACACATTTTTTTAACTAGATACCCCACTGATGATTATGGCTAAGTTTGGTTAAATTTGGCCCAGTAGTTTCAGAGGAGAAGATTTTTCTAAAAGATTACTAAGATTTACGAAAAATGGTTAAAAATTGACTATAAAGGGCAATAACTCCTAAAGTGGTCAACTGACCATTTTGGTCATGATGACTTATTTGTAAATCTTACTTTGCTGAACATTATTGCTGTTTACAGTTTATCTCTATCTATAATAATATTCAAGATAATAACCAAAAACAGCAAAATTTCCTTAAAATTACCATTTCAGGGGCAGCAACCCAACAACGGAATGTCTGATTCATCTGAAAATTTCAGGGCAGATAGATCTTGACCTGATGAACAATTTTACCCCCGTCAGATTTGCTCTAAATGCTTTGGTTTTTGAGTTATAAGCCAAAAACTGCATTTTACCCCTATGTTCTATTTTTAGCCATGGCGGCCATCTTGGTTGGTTGGCCAGGTCACCGGACACATTTTTTAAACTAGATACCCCAATGATGATTATGGCCAAGTTTGGTTAAATTTGGCCCAGTAGTTTCAGAGGAGAAGATTTTTCTAAAAGATTACTAAGATTTACGAAAAATGGTTAAAAATTGACTATAAAGGGCAATAACTCCTAAAGTGGTCAACTGACCAGTTTGGTCATGTTACTTATTTGTAGATCTTACTTTGCTGAACATTATTGCTGTTTACAGTTTATCTCTATCTATAATAATATTCAAGATAATAACCAAAAACAGCAAAATTTCCTTAAAATTACCATTTCAGGGGCAGCAACCCAAAACGAAATGTCCGATTCATCTGAAAATTTCAGGGCAGATAGATCTTGACCTGATGAACAATTTTACCCCATGTCAGATTTGCTCTAAATGCTTTGGTTTTTGAGTTATAAGCCAAAAACTGCATTTTACCCCTATGTTCTATTTTTAGCCATGGCGGCCATCTTGGTTGGTTGACCGGGTCACCGGACACATTTTTTAAACTAGATACCCCAATGATGATTGTGGCCAAGTTTGGTTAAATTTGGCCCAGTAGTTTCAGAGGAGAAGATTTTTGTAAAAGTTAACGACGCCAGACGACGACGGACGACAGACGACGGACGCCAAGTGCTGAGAAAAGCTCACTTGGCCCTTTGGGCCAGGTGAGCTAAAAATGTAGAAAGCTAGACAATTTAGAGTGAATTTATATCCATAGCATTTTTGACCAATAGAGCCTCCAACAGCATATAAAAAAATTACCAAAGATACTAGACTTATAATTTAGACCCACAGACCCTGGTTTTGTCTACAGCAAGTTTCAGCTTAAATAAAAACAGAACAAGGCCAAATCAGTAAAAAGGTTAAAGAGCATTGAAAGTTCAAAAAGTTCAATGTAATTCCATGTCAATACCATTTTGGAGGAAATAGTCACCAGCAGTGCATTTACAAAGTGGTAAAAAAAAATGTATGTCAGATTATATTGATTCATGATATTATAGATAATAATAATAATAAAATATCAATGTACCATTATCCCTTTGTTGACAAATTTGTTTCAAATCAGAAAACATTAACATCATTTCTTCTTTTATCTTTTTATTTCTTTCTTCTACAAACTGATGGACATTTGTCACTTTTGTCTTCTGTTCTTGTATCTTCTTTCTTATCAGTGGCAGCTGCTTGTCAAATATTACATTTCTTGATCTGAAATACATGCATCATGAATATTAAACATTAAACTACAATAACCTGATCATTCATAAACATGTAAATTTCAATTTAACACTTGAGACGTACAGTCATTGTGACAGTATCATATTATATGAAAGAGTATGTTTTAAAAAAAATTATACCAATAAATTTTATTCCCTGATAAATAGAAATAAACTAGGTGGGTTTTTTTTTACAAAAGAAAGACTGTAAGTGCAGACAATTAAAGATTACAAAAGTTTAAGTCTCTCCTGGAAGTCTTGCTTCCTTAATCACTGAAAACCGATCGCCGAAATATACCCAATTATGCTGAAAGTGGTGTTGCAATCAATCAATCATCAAATCTTTTGTACGAACTTGTCAGAATCAGGACTTGTATTTTCCTTTTTTACTTTCAGCTGATACACATATAGTAAACTCTTCTCCTAGCATTCTTTGCATTTGTTGTTTCTGTTCTTATGGTAGCCTAAGTTGGCGTTCTATGTATTTGTTGTTTGAACTTGTTTCAAAGTCTTACTTGAGTTTCTGTTGTAAATCATCTTTGACTTTTGTTGTGTTCTCTAGATTCTTCACTAATTCATGGTTATGGTTCTGTAACTTAATTGTCATATTTGATTCATTCTCTAAACTCTCTTGTAATGTTGTTACCCTACAAAAAAAGTACAAAGTAGATATTTAGGCTGTAGTTAATTTCTATATCAACATGAACTGTAGCAGATTTTTTTTTTGGCATGTGTAAAAAATGTTTGCTACAATTGAAAAAGAATATGAAATTAAATTTAAACAAATACAAAAATTAAAAAATTAAAATTCAGTGCCTTAGAAAACAATTTAAATAACAGTTTCAATCTTTTCAAAAAGTATGTAACTTGGTTTTTTTCTGAGCCTTCTAAAAAAGTGTCTTCAAGGACTCAAAAAGGAGTTTCAATTTCTTAATGGTGATATCTTTCTCTAATTTAAAACATGTTTATCTACATTTACATCACTATCAAGTTGAAATTTAATTTGTCAATTAAAATCAAACAAAATATAATCTCAAAAGGCATGTGCATCAAATTACCAGCAATATCAATTGCAGAAAAAAATGAAAAAAATTATTAAAACTTACATTAAACTTTTATCACTAATAATATTTTGTAGATCTGCAATCTCAGACTTTAATTGAGTAACTTGTTCTTTTAGTTGAATTTCCCTGACTTCACATCCCCTCAAATGTTCCAGTTCCTTTTCTGTAGCTTTCAGTTTCTCTTCTAACTTTTTAATCTCATTGTGTATGAGGTAACTAACACCACAGTATTTGCACACTGTCTCGTCCCGCTCCATTTTATTGATCTCTTCGGGAAGAGGGTACTGTGGGTTATAGTGTTCAAACATCTCCTGGTTGTTGATTTCTTTCTCTGACATATTTACATCTGTTTTCATTCCGTTTCTGTTAAATATAATACATATCATATGTCTTATTATTTTTTTATATTATGTTTGTTTTATAATAAACCCCAATCTAATCAGTTTGAAGGTCTAGTATCCTCTTAGACTAATGATTTTTTTTTTAATTATACTTTGAAATCAACATATCTATTATTTTGTTTTTCAATTTGTATACCCTAATCAAAAATAAATCTTTATATTGTTCTTGTATGAGCCTCCTTAAGGGCCATAGCGCCAAATGTGGAGCAGGATCTGCTTACCACTCCCAAGCACCTGATATCACTGCTAGTTTTGTTTTAGGGTTTTTTGTTGTTCTTCATGCTTTTTTTCAATCCCTGTGTTATTAATAAGGCTAACAGTCTTGTCTATACCTACAACTAGGTCCCTGTCATGAAAAATGTGTTTCTATTTCAAATCTTTAGTCAGCAAGGTTTCAGTGTGAGAACATTAATTACTCGCCTGATGGTTTATTAATTTGGTCAGGATTAGATAAAAGTCAAGCACAAATCTGCTGATGTGTGATGCTTATAAATCACTACATAATTCATCAATGTATCTTATGATTATGATAAAGTGTCGTATCATCTATGCTACCTTTCCAGAGTACCAGAGAGTTAGTAAAAGTATCAGTTTGTAAAAATTGGGATGACATGCCAGTTAAGACTTGACAATGATAAAACTTTACATAGTTGATGAGATAATTGGTTATTTTATCATTTCATTGAGTAATATTACTGTACCATAGTTTTCATGATACAAGGGGTTGTCCAGTCATGCAAGACAGGTGCCTTGTTCCACGTGTTCTGCTTTTTTAATTTTATGTGCATTGTGATTTTCAAATGTTTATTTTGCATACTCCGTATTTTTCAAATTAATTTCAAACACTAGGCAGGGATCATCTAGAGAGAAAAAAATGATTGAATTTAGTTTTTTGATAAAGCAGAAAGACCTATTATGTTGTTCCTTTATTTGCAGTTTAAACGTTCAGAAGATTTTAATATACTTTTTGAAAAGCCGTAAACCATTTATATCATAAATGTGCATACTTAACCCTAAATATCAAAGTAAATCAGAATTTATATATGCATGACTGACATGTATGAGAACAGTGACTCAATCACAAAAGGTTCACATCAAAGTCTTTATTTTTCATGCAACGTTCATGACAGAAATTATTTCACGTTCAACATGAAATTGTGTCTTATTTCACGTTTTTTTCTGTGCATGCAGTTCAGTTCAGTTTCTTGTATATTCCTCCATTAATTTTGGAGCACTACCCAAAGACAAGCACCCCCTCCCTTTAGTTTAAACATATTTATTTATAGTGGATTGGGAAACAAGTTTTGCAACTTATATTAATCCCTTTCCACTTTGCGGGTGCGAGTGCTGCCTTGTAGCGGCATTAGCCTGCTCTTTTTCGAAATCTACAAGGGTATCTTTAACGTGCAAGAGATATGGCTCTCTCTTAACATGGGTCAGCCATTTATCGTCCCCGTCCGACGGACTATCATCTTTTCCTCAAAACCATACTCGCAAATGGTGTCAAGGGAGAGCCGAAAATTCAGTCCCTGAAATTTTCATCCCAGACAGGAATCGAACCAGGAACCTTTGTGTTAGTAGCTGATGTGCTAATCACTACCAACCCTCCCTTTACCACCCTCATACATGCATGTATGCCATATAGTAACTGAATCTGAAAACGCACAAGTATTGAGTACTCATTACTGAGTTTAACTACTATATCTAAGAAGAAGATGTCTGCCATCAGTATTGAACTATGATACTTTCGAGGTAGGGATTCCAGAGTCTGTACAAACTCAAACAGTCAAATGTGTTAATTTTATGCAGATTTATAATCATTTTAAATTCGCAACAATTTAGAGTTTATTGTTTGGTTGACCTACTCTGGTGTAACTTGGTGAACAGGGACTTGTTTTATATTGTATCAACAAGTTATTTGTATATTTCAATAGGAAATGTGGTTTTAGCATCTACATTTTATGCATTTTCTTGTTTTGACTCCATTTTGAAACCAATGAAAACATTTACATCCGGGGAACTTGGCCACTGTAAAAAAAAGTCGATTTCGGAATTAGAATGAAATAATCCGGAAAAATCAATTATTCAAAAACTTAAGGTATAAGAATAAGATGACAATGGAATTATAGAGAATGATAATCACATTAACATACACCAAAAGTGAAAAAAACACAAAAGAAACTTTAACCAGCAACAGGCGCATTGGGAATAAACCCCTTTTTTCTAAATAGTTTATTGTTCAGTAACTGGGCCCGGCTATACGAGGCCAGAGACATGTATATTATATGTGTATATATGTCTCAGACGAGGCCTATGTATGGGACATAATTGATATTGACAGATAATTGTACTATACCGGTAACTATTAAATGAAAAAATCATAGGACAACGCAAACTGTCTAAAACTTAATGGCTTTCATAACAGTAGAATCTGTAATCTAACATCGCTGCGACGTACGGTATAAATATATATCTATATCAATATTTATAATGATATTCGAAATACTTTAAAATATTGCATCATCAATTTTGTTTACAACTGACATATTTTTTATCTAAAAAATCACCAATGGAATGCATATTAATAAAAAGTATTCAACATTTTTTTAAGAATAAAACAGGAAAAAGTAAAATCACAAGGATACTGAACTCCGAGGAAAATTCAAAACGGAAAGTCCCTAATCAAATGGCAAAATCAAATGATAAAACACATCAAACGAATGGACAACAACTGTCATATTCATGACTTGGTTCAGGCATTTTTAAATGTAGAAAATGGTGGATTGAACCTGGTTTTCTAGCGCTAAACCTCTCCACTTGTATGACAGTCGAATCAAATTTCGGGAAACTCCCCTTACATATGGCTTCAGTAAAATATTAGACAAAACTGTTTAACAAAATGTACGCATTTACATGAAATACCGCTGCTGGTCAGTTTAATTTACCTAGATGTAAACATGCTTATACATATATAATGTACGAATAGATAACGACTCGGAGATACCTACAGCTGTCAGGTCAATATTTGGATCATGGCGAAACTAACAAACAACAACAAAATACCGGTAAAGTATGACAATATTTTATATATAATCTTGATCTATTATACTTCTGCATTTTTCTTTCATGTTTGTTGTCAACTTGATCATTTTACACAGTGAGCGTCTTGAAATAAAACATATATAGTTTCTATGTATCAACGTTACTTGAATACACATTTTAATTTAAACTGTATCGGATAAATGATAATATTCATATGAATGATAACACAAAATGTTATACAACATAATAAAATGGATGCGGTAACGCATTGACAATGAACTCAATGGACAATGTTTCGGGTTTTCTCCTCCTTCTAAAAGCAGGTTATATTATATATTTGGTCAAATTAAAAACCTTTTGTTTTGTCTTCTGCATATACCTTTAAGTACAAATTACTGTGTTTTGGGGTTTGTTTTTTTTTTTTTTTACATCACAGTGACATCAAAAAGAACAAACAGCGGCAACTACAGCTAGATTCTTGTTTTGAGACAGTTTGTTTTAACTGAAATGAAGTAAGTTTTTGCTACGTTTGAAAGGCGTGTTGTTTCCAACAGACATTCGATTCTACTTTGGGAACCAATTGTACACCTCTTCTTACCGACTTCTTTTATTTATTTTATATGACAAAATGCACACAGGAACTTCATGAGAAAGATGAAAAGAAGCGAAAATTTACCTTTAAATTCCCGTTCCACTATATACAGATATTCTCTAAACTTAGTTAGTGTTTAAAGAGTATCGTGATCGCATATATCCCATTTGAAATTGAAATTAAAAAATAAAAAAAAACTATATTCTTTCATATCAAGACTTAACTCTAGACGAATAAGTTCAGAAGTCACTAAAATTTTACAACAACACAGACATGATTTCAATTTTCCTATTGTCAACTTTCAATTTGTGTGTAGCAACATTCCTGTATATATGGAGTAAATATCTCTCTTTTGATAAAAGAGGGGCGATAGATACCAGAGATGGGTCCGATTACTTTCAATGTAATTGATTAAATTACAATTACTTTGTCATTTGTACGATTAAATTAAATTAATGATTACATCATTTCTGAAAGTATCTGATTAAATTAATGATTACATTGGCAAAGTAATCATGATTACATCTGATTACAATGAATTTAAAAACAAAACATTTTGAATGATGTGAATGAATAAACGTTCAATATAACTAGCATTTTTGAGAAAGTATTTTATTTGGTTCAATTATAAAATGATAACTTCAAATTAAACTTCATCTATTTAAATAAACACCAAATTTCACTACATACATATACATGTACATTACACTTTCTCACCAATGATCTCTGAATTATTTTGAATTAAATTTAATAAAGATATATTATAATCAAGTGTTTTTTTGTTTGTCTTCTGACCTCTTTCATAATTTATATGTATTCCAAGTTGCAGTTTATGGAAGTTTAAATATGGATGAAATAAAGTTACCAGTTAAAACTATGTTAAATGTTAATACAAATGTTTAATCAAATTGTAAACAATATGTAACATGTGTAAGTACTAAAAATCATTGCATTTTACATGTCCAGTCCAAATACAAACAACATATTTGTCCAACTTTTAAATTTAATTTGTGCTAATTAGATAAATTTTCATGTCTGACATATCTTTTATCATATATATTTCCCTACAGCTATACTCATTGGTAATTGCAATAAAAACAAACCTTAATTAGTCTCCTACCTGTCAATTCAAAGTTGACAAAAATCACAAAAATTAACAAAAGATTATAATTCAGGGTTAAAGAAAAGTATTACTTGAATATATAACAGTTATTATCAAATATTAATATGAAGATCATTATAAAACGATGAATATACATGTATGTACAATATCTTTTACCAAGATAAAAGGTTTATAATTATATTATATGTCTCTGCTTAGGCTAATGATGACTTTTCAATACTGTAACAGTTTATTTTTTACTGAAGTAGACATGCTTAAAGTAACCAAACCATTTTAGCATGTTAAAAATTTATCAAATATGAAGAACAAAGAGGTTCATTTACTGACCAAAGCACAATTTTAGATTTTTTTCATTGTAATCAGAATGTAATCAAAAAGTAATCATGATTACAGGGTATTTTGAAAAGTAATTGATTAAATTAAATTACATGTAATCAGATTTTTGGCTGATTAATGATTACACTGATTACTTGAAAAATTGTAATCAATTACAGCTGATTAACGATTACAATTACAATTACCCCAAGTCTGATAGATACATGTACCATATGGACATTCAACCTTTAAAATAGATCTAAAATTATTGAAACCGACATCGTGTATATATACAAAGATACAAAGATATGATTGACCTGAAAGAAGTATATTGACTGAGGACGAAGTCCGATGTCGATGTATCCTGTATTGACCTCATACAAAGGCTATAATATACAAATATAGCCTTTGTAGGAGGTCGATACAAGGAAGTATATTGACCGAGGACAAAGTCCGAGGTCGATATATGTCGATACATTCTGTATAAACCTAGTACAAAGGCTATAATCGCTATATTATTATATTTCCGACCATATATTTTGTATCAAAATCGTCATTGTAATATATTCGATCATTTGATTTTGTTTTAATACTATATATATATCACATTGTCTTATAATAACAATGGCAACATATTAGTTATTATTTTACTTTATTTTTATGTTGTTGGGGTGGTTTTTTTTGGGGCGGGGTGTACAGGTTATGTATTTGAATGTTTTTTTACTTTAAATAATCGATCATGAATATAATTTTTTTCAAAACTTGTAAAAATTTCATGAAATTAATTAAAAGACATCACAAATTATATCGGTTTTTATATATTCTTAAAATAACAGTGCAATATGCTTTTTGCTATCCGCCGTTTTCTATCTACCTTCGAAAATAGTTTAACATGTGACTATCCCTAAATGAATCAAATTAGTTAAAATATTCGAATCAATAATATTAACGTCAAGTTAATAGTTATTCATCACTGATATTTTCAAAATCTTATTCATTTCGTAGTTCTTGTTTTAGCAGCTAGCAGTTACCTACACAACTCAATACCTGGATAGGAAAAATGAACCACGGAACTGAATTTAGTCTGGGTGCACTGGCAGCAGTGTGTGCAGCATGTTTCACAAACCCTTTAGAAGTAGTGAAAACACGAATGCAGTTACAAGGCGAGCTTAAAGCTAGAGGTCAATATATAGTCTTCTATCGGAATACTTTCCATGCGTTATATACCGTGGCTAAATACGATGGCATACGAGGGATACAGAGTGGTCTTGTCCCAGCATTGGGGTACCAGATATCGATGAATGGAACCAGACTTGGTTCTTTTCAAGTTATGGTTGACATGGGACTAACAGACAGTGTTGATTGCACTTTCTGTGGATTTCTCAGAACTCTGCTGGCAGCGGGACTCTCAGGGGCAGTTAGTAATGCCGTCGGCAGCCCATTTTTCATGGTAGGTAAATATTTGTTTCTTTGGAATATCATGTACGTACGTATTGCATTTTATAAAAGTGGTACAGTTTAGATGTTGCAAACTTTTATCAATTGTCATTGAAAGTTTTGTAACTTATATCTTTTCTATTTTGTTTGTCATGGATTGCTACCTTTCGTATATTTAAGGATCCACAACATGAGACATGCTTTGACAGTTGTTTAATTTCGACATCGCGTTTCTCTTGAATGTTCAGGTTTTTTTAATGCATGAATTACATGAGCTTATATGATTTACATTCCGACAACGACAATAACTTTGTCCTTTTTCACTTTGATATTAGAATTTCACAAAAAGGTCTTCTTGCAAGGTAAGATACATCTTTCCTGTTGTAACGTCGATTTTATTTTACTCAATAACTGCATGTGCAAAATTAAGATTCTTATATATATATATATATATATATATATATATATATATATATATATATATATATATATATATATATATATATATATATAGGTTAATTTTTTATTTCTCATGGGGTTAAAGGAGCTCATGAATTTCACCCAAGATTAAGAACAAATATTAGCTTTTGATTATCAGGTTTATACCAATGAATTTTTCTAGCATAAGCGGTTTTCTCAAAAAAATGTCAAATTCTACCGCAGATGATTAATCAAAATTAAGAGAGAGTCTCAGAATAAAAACAAATGTTTGAGAGTCAATTTAAATGCTGGTGTCTGGCGTACCAAATCATAAGCCTGGTATTTTGTTTTTATGCCCCACCTACGATAGTAGAGGGGCATTATGTTTTCTGGTCTGTGCGTCCGTCCGTCCTTCCTTCCGTCCGTCCTTCCGTCTGTCTGTCCGTTCGTTCAGGTTAAAGTTTTTGGTCAAGGTAGTTTTTGATGAAGTTGAAGTCCAATCAACTTCAAACTTAGTACACATGTTCCCTATGATATGATCTTTCTAATTTAATTGCCAAATTAGAGTTTTGACCCCAATTTCACGGTCTACTGAACATAGAAAATGATAATGCGAGTGGGGCATCCGTGTACTATGGACTCATTCTTGTTTTTCTTAATTTACTACCCATATGGGTCGTTGTATATTTTTATCTCAATATTTTATCCATTCACAGATCAAAACTCATATCCAGTGTAAAACCGATTCACAGATAGCAGTAGGCTTTCAACATACTCATAAAACAATGTATCATGCAGTCAAAGAAATTGTGCGACAAGATGGCGTGAAGGGGCTCTGGAGAGGAGCACATGCTGGAACATTGCGAGGATTCATCGGCTCAGCGGCACAACTCGGAGCTTTCACTTCAACAAAAAAATATTTAATTTCTAAACAGGCAAGAAATAGGTCGAATATTTATAAATAAATAGATTTTTAAAAATATGATGATGTGTAGCTTCAACAGTATAGCTAGGATAAAACATGAAACATCAGAGCAATATACGTGGACTTTAAATACATGGGCATAACAAAAAGAAACATACTTAAAACTTCTTAAAAGAGGGGTGAAAGATACCATTCGAACTCATACATTAAAAATAAACTGACAACCCCATTGCTAAAAAGGAAAAAGACAAACAGACAAACATTAGTACACAAGACACAACATGGAAACTAAAAATAATAAGCCACACGAACCTCACCAAAAACTGATCTCAGGTACTCCGGAAGGGTAAGCAGATTCTGCTAAACATGTGGTACCCGTCGTGTTGCCTCAGTGATATGATATTTTACCTCAAGCTCAGGGGTCAGTGTCAGTTAAGTGGTCAATGTAAAGATAAGGAAACATATTGATGAAGACCCTGCAAGAAAGTTATGATCATTTCAACTTGGTTAAAGTAAAATTTAATGAACATTTGTTTTAAATTTCTGCCAAATAATAGCTCAAATAACGATGTTGCAGTAACTTATTTACAATTTGCCACCATTCGAATCTCGAGCTTTACTCTTTTCAGATATTTGATGAGGACAGTATAATGATATCAATATTAGCAAGTATGGTTGGCGGAATTAGTTTGGCATTTTTCATGACCCCATTTGATGTCGTTTGCATTAGACTGTACAACCAAAGAACAACTGAAGCTGGAAAAGGAATGTATTATAAAGGCATTTCTGATTGTTTTAGAAAAACATATAGAAGTGAAGGAATAGCAGGACTTTATAAAGGTTGGGAACCATCATTGATACGAATATGGCCACACACGGTTTTGTGCTTAGTATTTTGGGATTGTTTTCGAGACACATATTACAAATGGAATAAATCAAGATCATAGAAAACTGTAAGAGTCAACCATTTGTAAGTCACTTTTAATTAAAAGATAATGAAAAAGAACACTGTTATGACATGTTTCTGAATGTTTAATGCTTACAGAACTGGAACGAATCATCAGTTATGCAATCGTTTTGGATAGTCTCTTGTAAGTGTTAGATAATGTTTGAACTGTCTGTTTCATTAAAATGCTACTTCCAAGTGGCATTTGTTAGATATAAAGCACGTCATTAACGGATAAACTTACGCATTTAATGCACTAAAATTGCTACATGTGTAACTTATATATGTAACCTTTTACCTATTTGTTATTTTCGACCTTTCTATGTGACACTCCTGTATTGGACAATAATGAAATGATTTTAAGGATAACTATCTTTATGTCGAACTGTAGAGCAATACTTAAATGATCTTATCATAAAAATATAAACAATTCTGCATCTTCGATTATAGATTGTTCCTCGGTTTTTTAGCTTCCCCTCGAATTATATAATGTTTTTTTTTTTCATTACTTGTGTTCGTCTTTATTTTGCCTACATCACACGGACATCGGTCCTTAATATTATGCATTTTGTTTAATCATTAATTTTCATTTCTTACATGTCCGAGGTACGGACCGAGACCGAACAATAGCAACTTCCGATATTAAATTTAATTCACTGGTCTAAGGTATTCTTTAAATTCCTATCACTGTGACAAATGAACAACCAAGGGTAATCACAATTCAATAAAAAGTGTTAATGCACACTTATTTGTATAACAGATGTTAGATCTTTCAAGGATCCAAAGTAAGAAACAAAAACAATATTTTGAAACCCTTTCTTAATTTTTTCAACAGTTAAACCATTTTGTTAATCAGTACAAATTTGTTTCTATTCATGCTTTCCAAATAAATAAGTGCCATTCTTTATTTAAAAACATATTTTGAACAGTATTTGACGACATTTTGTTTGTCCATCGTGATATGTTGCTAATAAACAGAGTAAATATTTTGACAACGACCATAAGACAGACCTTTTAATGTTACAATATGTTAAAACACCTGACCAAAAAATTAAACCTGAAAAAAATTTCATGTATTGCTTATATCGAGCTATACAATTGAATTATCTTATAAAGTTACATTAAATCTTATGGCTGATAAAAAAAAAAAGAGGTTTTCAGTTACAAGAAGGTTGAAAATATGTTTGATTATGTTAATTGTCGTATATGTATTTAAAAAAAATCAAAACATACATTTTATTTTTTGTGAAAGTTGCAACGTTTAACACGCCATAAATACATGTACGCATGAACAAGAATTTGTACTATTCGTTTCATTTCAAACATATTCAATCATCAATTGACATTGATGCAATTTTCTAAGAACAGATGTATCATTCTCTTTTTCCTAGTTTTTTCAAACAATCTGATTTGCCTTTGGTCTCGGTATGTCAGCATTCTGTACTTGTATTGCTCTGAATGATCGCTTATTGCTGCTTAAATTTGCCTAAAATTTATGCCAGCGATTAGGAATATGCAAGTTGAATAGAACCTGTGTGGGCAAAAATCTGATTATTTTTCCTGACATTTTTTCCCAAAGATATCAGAAAAAAAGTGAAAAAAACAAACTTTAATATTCATCTCCAGGGATTTTAATTTTTCGACTTATTTGAAGATCCAGTGTTTCTGTTCAAAATGTCAGTCTATCTATCAAATGATTCGAGGAATGAGATAAAACCAACGAAATGAGTACAACGGAAATCAGCATGTAAGGGTAATTACTCCTATAAGGACTCGAATTACGATTTCGATCTTATGACTTAAGTTATTTGTGAATCTCAAGCTGCTGATTCTTTTTGTTGTGTACAGTTTCTCTAAACATGATAAATTATCTCTTATCATAAAATTGGGAAAGGAAATGGGGAATGTGTCAAAGTGACAACAACCCGACAATAGTACAGACAACAGCCGAAGGCCACCAATGGGTCTTCAATGTAGCGAGAAACTCTCGCACCCGGAGGCGTCCTTCAGCTGGCCCCTTGAAAATATGTATACTAGTTCAGTGATAATGGACGTCATACTAAACTCCGAATTATACACAAGAAACTAAAATTAAAAATCATATAACAAAGACTAACAAAAGCCAGAGGCTCCTAACTTGGGACAGGCGCAAAATTGCGGCGAGGTTAAACATGTTTATGAGATCTCAACCCTCCGCCTATACCTCTAGCTAATGCAAAAAAGTAAACGCATAACAATACGCACATTAAAATTCAGTTCAAGAGAAGTCCGAGTCTGATGTCAGAAGATGTAACAAAAGAAAAAAAACAAAATGACAATAATACATAAATAACAACAGACAACTAGCAGTTAACTGACATGCCAGCTCCAGACCTCAATTCAACTGATTGAAAGATTATGTCTTCATCATATGAATATCAGGCACAATCCCTCCCGTTAGGGGTTTAGTGTCATACTATCATAAAATATATGAGAAGAACATAACCCGTGTCATGCCAACAACTGTATTTTAATAAATAAATGTGTTTTGTTCCGATGCAAAAACCCTATAAGTGAATCAATATTAAAGCCAAAATATGCAATCTTAAATGACCTGACAACAGTATCGTTACTATAAGTCTGTTTAAAGGTTTTGTAAGTTTTTGAGGTTAATACTGACATTTTTGTGCTTTGAAAAGAATATTACCATAAAAGATTGGATGTGAAATGCCTGAACGTATATATAAGATGTTTTCAAGATGAAAGTCAAGAAGGTTACAAGAAATTATAACGGTATTTTATTAGTGAACATTTCAAAAGATTAAATCAACATTTGAACTTATTCCTTGTGTTAATAAAGCATAATAAATAAAACTTTTTGATATTTCAAAAGAGAAAGATTGTTTTTTTTTCATTTTTTTTTAAATATAAGGTGTTTTTTTTTTGTGGTTTATCACAATAACTAATCTTTGACAAATATTGAGGCTTGAATGAGACCAAACTATTCCTTTCCTTCTCCTTTTAACATATTCATTTTATGTCTCTTCATAATTTATTTATGACGTTCGCTTACTCTATAATTGATATTAGCTTCATATCACAATTGTACTGTAGATTTGATCAGTTTACCCCAGCAACGATGTCCATAAAGAAACTGAGGTTAGCAAGGAATAAAACGACACTGAATATTACAATAAAACATTTGTCCAAAAATCTACTGACATCTTTCCAAGAAACGTCATCCTTATCATCATTAGGAATACCGAGTTTTTCTGTTTCCTTGACGCCTTCTGCATGTCCGACTTGAATCCCATTGTTTTGACGCTTTTTACAGGGCCGACATTTCTTTGATGTGTTAACAAGACGTCGCCACATCGATGTGACTGGCTTTGCGTCATCTCTATGGTGAATGACAAGACCTAAAATCGTGCAAACAACAATCAGCGAACTTATGGTCAAATCGGCGACGAGTTTTATTCCTACTGACGATAATCGTGGTGATGATGTCGATGGTAACGAATCAGAAACGATCGTCATAAAAACGGCAATAGACAATAAAAGGGTTATACTAAAACCAACACGCTCCCCTGAATCGGCCGGCAGAGCAAACACAAAAATGTTCAAAATTCCAAGTAGAATGATTGGAAATATTACATTGATCATGAAAAATGTTGGTTTTCTTTTGAAAGTCATCGAAATATACAAGGCATTGACACTGCTTCCATTATATAACGTAGAGGAAACATAATCCCATTGTGGGTTCTCACTGTAGTAGGTTGTGTCAACTGTGTAAGATTGTATAAGTATACGAATTTCATTTGCGTCATATTGCCACGGTAGCACCATCATCTCACATGTCTGAGAATCAAAGGGATAATAAGATACGTCGGCGTCACATGCCATCTGAAAACTGTCTGCTGGACTCCAGGTAGCATCGCCATTTTCATAAAGAGATACCGTTGACTCTTCCAAAGAAATAACAACTCCTTCTTTGTACGGATTTCCTAAAATAAGATGTGGGGTCCATATGTGTTTTGTGGGCATATGCATATGTATATCACCACCCCCGTACAAATTCCGATTCCAAACAAGATTATTATCTCTCCAGTTGATATTAAAAAATCCTGCGACAGAAAATAGTCCTGTATTTTCATCTAAATCTTGAAGGTTTGTGAGATAGAATTTGAATCCAACAGATGTTGCCGTATTTAGGTCTGTTTCCGGACGGATATATCTGTAACTTCTGCTTACAAGATCGTCATAAAGTGAAACCACGTTTGCAAATGACGCCGTATATCCAGGATGTATTGTTCCAAAGATAATCAATAAGAAAATCAGTGAATAATACTTCATTTTTAATTGTGGAGTATAGATATCAAGATATTTACTTTAACACTGAACATTAATGTTTTTAAAATAGAAATATTAAATACCACGTGATTATGGTTCTTTGTTATACTTAATATGTATACGTATTATCTTTCTTATTCAACTGTTTTGAACCGTACTTATATTGACTATATCCCAAGAAAAGTTTCTATTAAATGCACTCATATATCAAAATTTAAAATCCAATGCTTATGTAAAGAGATAAAAACTAGTATCAATGCTTTCACAATTCCAACATTATAACTGAACTCGGTTTATTATTAACACTCAATGATCGGATGACCAACCCACCCCCCATCCCCACCCCACCTCAAAAAAAATCAAAAAAGAAAATCAAAATATATTAAAAATTAAAGTTTAATAAAGATGATAAGCTTTATCAGTATGTCTGAAACGCTTTTTTTTTACATAACCAACATTATAGGAACGCCATAAGAAAAATTATAAGCAAAGGACGGAATTGATACGATTTTCCAGAGCTTACATTTCCTATCATGATTTCCTTGAACTATATTTTTGATTACAACAAAACCTATTTAAACAAGAGTTTCAAGTGAATAAGTTGAGCTAACCTTTCGAAATCTAACGGACGTCATTAAAAAAATTATGAAAAATCTGTTTTACAGATAACGACGGATACATTCCAATGATTTGTAACCACAATCCCGTTCCCTTTTTCTCAAATGTGACCTTCCTAACAAGAGTAATCACTAGGTTTGTACGTATACATGTTATAAGAGCAAAACTACGAGTGTCACATGTGGAGCAGGATTTGTTTATCCTTCCGTAGCACAAGAGAAATCCGGATTGTGGTAGGGTTTGGTTTGTGTTACTTAGTTTTTTTCTATATTGTGTTTTGTGTACTAATTATTGTTTGTGTCTTCGACGTTTAGCCATGACATTCTTAGTTTGTTTTCGACTAACGAGTTTGAATATCCTTTTGGTATTGTTTCCTCTTTCTTGCAGACTATGATGAGAAAAAAAATACCTTAAATGAAGAATAAACTGAAAAAAGGACCTAAGTTCTCAATAATTTCCTTGATAGTTTATCTATAGACAATTTTCAAAAATGTATGTGGTTTATTTATCATGGAAGAGGAAAAGCATTTACTTTAACTGGTTGACAAATATAAGAAAAATTACAAAACAATTAGGCGATAAAATCTTAGGGTTGAATCCTAATAACAATCTTTGAAAGCTTTTTCACCGTTCCAGTTCAATGTTGTAGATTAATGTTGAGCCTGGTAATTGGTTCAGGATAGATTCTATAATTATAGTGTATACAAAATATAGAGAAGACATTGCACAAAGTACACACAATTAGATTCTTAAAGAACAAGCCACACGATCTTTTGATTAAAATGGGGTTTTTTTATATATTGCTGTTTTTGCACACCACTAAAGTTAAGGGGAAGCACAAACATCATTGCGCGATGGTATGGTGATACCAAGAGGTAATATAAATAGTCAAACAATAGAAAAAGGACAAAGACAGTACAAACGAAAGACGAACAATAATCGACCAGACCTTTTTAATCACCTGATATTGTTGATTGTTCTTTAACTATTTTATTGTATATAGTACTACTAGTATGCGCAATGTCTTTTCTGTGTTCCTTTTCATGTTTGCGGTATCAAGCCATCATTTCTTTTTTTTCCCCTTACAGCTTCTTACCCTTCCGGAGTACCTAAGATCCCCCCCCCCCATTTTTTGGTGGTTTTCGTGTTGCTCAGTATTTCGTTTTCTGTGTTGTTTCTTGTGGACTTTTATTTGTCTGTTTGTCTTTTTCGCTTTTAGCCATGGCGTTGTCAGTTTATTTTCGATTTATGAGTTTGACTGTTCCTCTGGTATCTTTCGCCCCTCTTTTTGTATCAATATCAGCCCGATCTTATACATTATTCAAGAATCTATTCGAAGTGAAACTACGTTTGCAAATGACGCCGTATATACAGTATTAATCGTTCCAAAAATTACCCATGAAAAAATCAGTGAATAATTCTTCATTTTTAATTGTGGAAAATAGATATGAAAAAGTTGACTTTTACACTGAACATTTAAATATTTTAAATAAAAATTTTAAACACCACTTGATTTAAGTTCTTTGTTATACGTTACATAAATAAACGTATTCTATTTCTTATTCAACTGTTTTGAACCGTACTAATATTGACTATTCCCAAATAATTTGTTTCAATCAAATGCACTCATATATCAAAATTTAAAATCCAAACAAAAAATATTATTAAAAAGAGGCTTGTTGTAGTTGACCTTATTACCGGTTTTCTTTATTGTATATACTTGTGTAAAGAGCTAAAAACTAGTATCAATAAAATTGTGAATGAAAATGGGGAATGTGTCAAAGAGACAACAACCCGACCATAGGGAAGACAACAGCAGAAGATCACCAACAGGTCTTCAATGCAGCGAGAAATTCCCGCACCCGGAGGCGTCCTTCAGCTGGCCCTTAACAAATACATATACTAGTTCAGTGATAATGAACGACATACTAAACTCCAAATTGTACACAAGAAACTAAAATCAAAAATAATACAAGACTAACAAAAGCCAGAGGCTCCTGACTTGGGACAGGCGCAAAAATGCGGCGGGGTTAAACATGTTTATGAGATCTTAACCCTCCCCCTATACCTCTAGCCAATCTGGAAAAGTAAACGCATAACAATACGCACATTAAAAGTCAGTTCAAGAGAAGTCCGAGTCTGATATCAGAAGATATAACCAAAGAAAATAAACAAAATGACAATAATACATAAATAACACCAGACTACTAGTAGTTAATTGACATGCCAGCTCCATACTTCAATTAAACTGATTGAAAGATTATGTCTTCATCATATGAACATCAGGCACAATCCTTCCCGTGAGGGGTTTAGTATCATACCATCATAACATATATGAGAAGAACATAAGCCGCGTCATGCCAACAACTGGTTTTTAAATGAATTTGTTTAGTTCCGATGCAAAGACCCTATAAGTGTTCAACAGAATACATTTTTTTAGAATACATACTGAAGTCGTCATTATTGAGAGCCAAAATATCAACCAAATTTCTAAAAGTATTATTAAAATTGTGTATCAGATGTTGTTTCGATGGGTCTTTGCTGATTTTTGTCATAAATTGTAACTCATAGAAATACAAAAACAGGTCCGCAATAAATGGTGCACAGTTAGTCCCCATTGAAATTCCGATAACCTCAATATATACGGAATATCCAAAGCGAACATAAATGTTATCTAGTAAAAATTCAAGGGCAGATATAGTATCAAAGCATGTCCAATTGACATAGTTTATTTGTTTATTGCTACTAAAAATTACCTAAAAGAGTTTGAACATATATATTCACATTCTGACTTTTTAAATGCCAATTTAATTAGGTGTGTGAATCTTTTCTTAATGAGAATGTGAGGCAATGTGGTAATAGGGTAGAAAAATCAAAACTTTGAACAGAATCAAAATCACCAATATAAGCATGCAATTTATCAAGTACTTCCAACGAGTTTTTGATACTCCAAAAGTAATTAATTTCACTGTTTTCGAAGGCCTTATTTGAACAATTCATATCAGGTTTTTGATTGTACCAAGTGTACTTGTAAGAAGAATAGATAATTTAGTAGCGGAACAATGGCTTGAAGACAAAATACATCTATATTTGTAAGGTGTTTTGTGTAGCTTTGGAAGCCAATACATAGTTGGGACTTTAATTGTTTTTGGTTCTGCTTGTAAAGCGGTAGCTAAAAGTTTATGTTTGTTACAAATGTCGTTTTCTGAAAATGGAGTCAGTTGGAATGTTGATGAATTGGTGATTTCTTTTTGTAGAACCTCAATGTAAAATTTACGTCAAACAATTATAATATTAATTGCAGCTTTATCGGCAGGGACAAAACAAATTCCTTGGCTTGTTCTTTTAATTTATGTTTGATACGCGAAATGGGTTTACTTTGGTTATTGTTAATAGTAAAATGTTCTTTAAAATGTTGAATACGTATATCAACTATGTTCATTACTGAATAAAAAAAACCAATGCTTATACAATTCAAACATTAGTACTGAACTAATTATCTCAATTATCACTCAATGATCGGATGACCAAACCTACCCCCACCTCCCACCCCACCCACCAATAAAACAAATCAAGTATATCAACGATTACGTAAATAAAAATGATAAGATGGACCAGTTTGTCTGAAACGCTTTTGTACAGTAACCAACACCACACAAAATATATAAAAGCGACGGACGGAATTGATACGATATGTCAGAGCTTAAATTTCATATCATGATTTCCTTGAAATATATTTTTGCTTACAACAAAAAACATTGAAACAAGAGTTTTAAGTGAATTAGCTGAATCCGCCTTTCGAAATTTTAACGGACGCCATTAAAAAATTGTTGCACGTTATGAAAAATCTGTTTTACAGATAACGACGGATACATTCCAATGATTTGTAACCACAATCCCGTTCCCTTTTCCTCAAATGTGACCTTCATAGCAAGAGAAATCACGAAGTTTGTACTTATAAGAGAAAAACTACGAGTGTCACATGTGGAGCAGGATTTGTTTATCCTTCCGTAGCACAAGCTAAATCCAGATTGTGGTAGGGTTTGGTTTGTGTTACTTAGTTTTTTTTCTATGTTGTGTTTTGTGTATTGTTTGTGTCTTTGACGTTTAGCCATGATATTCTTAGTTTGTTTTCGACTAACGATTTTGAATATCCCTTTGGTATTGTTTCCTCTCTCTTGCAGACTATGATGAGAAAAAAATACCTTAAATGAAGAATAAACTGAAAAAGGACCTAATTTGTCAATAATTTCCTTGATAGTTTATCTATAGACAATTTTCAAAAATGTATGTGGTTTATTTATCATGGGAGAGGAAAAGCATTTACTTTAACTGGTTGACAAATATATGATAAATTACAAAACAATTAGGCGATAAAATCTTAGGGTTGAATCCTAATAACAACAATCTTTGAAAGCTTTTTCACCGTTCCAGTTCAATGTTGTAGATTAATGTTGAGCCTGGTAATTGGTTCAGGATAGATTCTATAATTATAGTGTATACAAAATATAGAGAAGACATTGTACAAAGTACACACAATTAGATTCTTAAAGAACAAGCCACACGATCTTTTGATAAAAATGTTTTTTTTTATATATTGCTGTTTTTGCACACGCTAAAGTTAAGGTGCTGTCAAACATCAACGCGCGATGGTAGGGTGATACCAAGAGGTAATATAAATAGTCAAACAACAGAAAAGGGACAAAGACATTACAAACGAAAGACGAACAATAATCGACCAGACCTTTTTAATCACCTGATATTGTTGATTGTTCTTTAAATATTTTATTGTATATAAAACTACTAGTATGCGCAATGTCTTTTCTGTGTTCTTTTTAATGTTCGCGGTATCAATTGAATTAAGCCATTATTTCTTACAGCTGCTTACCCTTCCGGAGTACCTAAGATCACTCCCATTTTTTTGGAGGGGTTCGTGTCGCTCAGTCTTTAGTTAAGTCTCCCAAACAAAGTTTAGAGACTTATTGTTTTTGATCAGTTCTTCTTATTTTTATTATTATGGCACCCTCAACGGAGTTGGGGTGACATATTGTTATTCTACGTTTCTTTTTTTCTTATTTTTATTCTTCCACACTTTTTGTCCACGCTATTTCTCGGAATTGACATGACCAATGTTGATGGAATTATACCATAATGTGGAACACCATGTGAAGTTGTGCTGCAGACTTTGGTATGTGCAAGATGGCCGCCGTTACTATGAAACAGAATAAATGTAAAAAATATGTTTTGGGTTTTTGGTGAATAATTTGAACATTCCTGAACTGAAAATCATCAAATTTTTATATATTGTAGGTGTCCACCATATACAGGTTTGAGATGATTTTGGAAATCTTTGGAACTACTATATTGCCATGGAAACTAAATATGTTTAGCATTAAACCCTATGGCGAAAATCTTAAAGTAGTATTTAAACTGTTAATATAGTATATCCAACCATTGAAACTTTTATGGTATGTTCTTTATTATGTGCCAATGTGGTAGGTGTCTTTGGAATTTTGGAAATGGTCATCGTTACCATGGAAACAGCAAAAATGTCCAAAAATTTCAAAATTGCTCAAAAAACTCTCTGAAAACTGACAGACATGTTAAGTGGCACATTAAGAGTTGGTATTCGACTTTGGAATTTCCAAAATGGCCGCCGTTTCCATGGAAACAACACAAAATTCAAAAATTTCAAAATGCTCCAAAATTGATGAAATTTTTTACAACAATGTTGATAGACATCTGTAGATGCGCTCTTTAACTTTGGAAATTTCAAAATGGATGCCGCTCGCCTGGCAATGGGGGTCTATTAAGGGGTATTTTGGGGGGTAGAAAGGAGGAAGGGGTTTACTATAAAACCCTATGGGATTTTATTTTCTAAAATTTTCAAATGAATTTAACTTGAAAATTGTAAGTGATAGACACATGCAGTCTTCAGAAATGATTATAGGACAATAAAACAAATCACATGGAGTATTAGGGGAGTCACTGGGAGTTCATCCCCACCCCCTTCAATTTGAGAATATGCTTATATCTTGAAAACGCTCCAGATCCCCACCCCTAAACCATATATATTCTTGAATGGGACGATGAAACAAATCAAATGAAATTAAAGGGAGGTCCCCAGGGTCATCCCCACCCCGTTCAATTTGAGAATGTGCTATTATCTTGTAAACGGTCCAGATCCCCACCCCTAAACCATATATATTCTTGTAGGGGACAATAAAACAAATGAAATGAAATAAAAGGGAAGTCCCTAAGGGGTCACCCACCCCTTCTTGTTTGAAAACTTGTAAACGGTCAACATCCCCACCCCTAAACCATATATATTCTTGTATGGGACAATAAAACAAATCACATGAAATTAAATGGAAATCCCTGGGGGTTACCCGGCCCACCCCGTTCAATTTGAGAATGTACTATTATCTTTTAAACGGTCCAGATCCCCACCCCTAAACCATATATATTCTTGTAGGGGACAATAAAACAAATGAAATGAAATAAAAGGGAAGTCGGGAGGGGATCTACCTACCCCCTCTTGTTTGAAAACTTGTAAACGGTCAACATCCCCACTCCTAAACCATATTTATTCTTGTAGGGGACAATAAAACAAATGAAATGAAATAAGAGGGAAGTCCCTAGGGGGTCACCCCACCCCTCTTGTTTGATAACTTGTAAACGGTCAACATCCCCATTCCCTATATATATTCTTGCATGGGACAATAAAGCTAATCAAATGAAATTAAAGGGAAGTTCCTGGGGTTCGCCCCACCCCGTTCAATTTGAGAATGTGCTATTATCTTGTAAACGGTCCAGATCCCCACCCTTAAACCATATATATTCTTGTAGAGGACAATAAAACAAATCAAATGAAATGTAGGTAAATTCCCTGGGATCATCACCACCCTCTCCTGTTTGAATACTTGTAAATGGTGGAGATCCCTACTCGTAAGCCATATATATTCTTGTATGGGACAAAAAAATCAAATCAAATGAACATGGGACCATATGAATGTCGAGTTATGGGAGCTTTGTTTGGGAGACTTCGTAACAGCATCCTGTTACAATTACTTCTTATTTTCTATGTTGTTTCTTGTGTACTATTATTTGTCTGTTTGTCTTTTTCGCTTTTATCCATGGCGTTGTTAGTTTATTTAAACAAACAAACAATAGAACACATGACACAACATAGAAAACTAAAGAATAAGCAAAACGAACCCCAACAAAAACTAGGGGTGATCATCTCATGTTCTCCGGAAGGGTAAGCAGATCCTGTTCCACATGTAAACTTCATCACATAATGACTGTTACAAGTCAGACTATCTTTGTTTTTAATTACTTGTATGTTGTTAGTATTTCGATCTTCTAAGGAATCGTTGTTGTTGTCTGATGTACCATAGACATTAAATGATACATAGCAATATGATACACCCATTCTGTACTGTAAAAAGTAAAATCCCAAAAATACTGAACTCCGAAAAAAATTCAAAAAGGAAAATCCCTAATCTTATCAAATGGCAAAAGCAAATGACAAAACACCTCAAACGAATGGACAACAACTGCCATATTCTTGACTTGGTACAGGCATTTTAGAAATTGGTGGATTGAACCAGGTTTTAAGCGCTAAACCTCTCACTTGTACGACAGTCGCATCAAATTCCATTATATTGACAAAGAGGCGAGAACAAAGCTTAGAATTCCTATCATTCCATTTTATGAATTACATTTAAAAATTACTTACAAAAGTACTGACCTCCAAGCTACATCCCATTATGGGGAAGTAAAAAAAAACAACTTCCGACTATCCGTCTGTAAAACAACTATTATATTCCAAACTTGGTACAATCATTTACCGAAAAAAAAAAGAATGGGTCGAACCTGGTTTTATAGCTAAAACTCCCACTTGTATGACAGTTGTTAATAGTTCAGATTTATTTAAACTAAATCATTTCTCTTATGAACTTGTCCCTCGTGAGAATTGGTGTGTTTGTAAAAGTTTAATTAATAAATCACCAAAGACAGCTACAACAATAGTGTAACCATTGCATATTTAGTACGAACAAAAGTAAAATATATATTTTATTAACTTAGTAATAACGAAAGCGAGGAACCTAATTGATACCAGCAACGATATCCATAAAGAATCCAATATTCGCTATGATCAAAATACTGCTAAATAAGACAATCAAACATTTATCTAAGAATACTCTTATGTCTTTCCATGTGACAACATCTTGTTTTTCATCTTTACCATATGTATTCTCGTCAGTTTTATTTGCAAAATCCGTAAGTGCTATTCCATTGGGGATTTTGTTTTTTTCGGCATGTACAGCATTCGTTTTAGACATTCTACAATCCAAGAAACATTGCCGAAACCTAACAAAACACTTCCAGAATCTTGTTGCAGGAACATTATCAGTTCGATGATGAAGAATTAGTCCCAAGATCGTGCAAACCATCATTAACGCACTGATTATTAGGTCAACACTCAATTTAACGACCACTGATGATAGTCTTGGAGAAGACGTATTAGGCAGTGAATCTGCTATGATTGTCATAAAAACGGCAATTGACAGCAAGAGTGTTATACTGAATCCGACACGTTCTCCAGAGTCAGCAGGTAACACGAACACAAACACATTCAACACTCCAAGTAGAATAATCGGAAATATAATGTTAATCATAAAAAATGTAGGTCTTCTTTTGAATTTCATGGTAAAATGGACACCGTTTGAACTACTTTGTGTATACACGTTTGACGAAACATAATCCCACGTTGGATTTGGGTTGTAGGAAGACAAATCTACTGTGGTTTGTGTCAGGGTCACATTTATTTCACTTGCACCGTGATCCCATGGTAACAGCCAGATCTCACATGTCTGAGAATCAAATGGAAAATAAGACACATCAGCATCACAAGACATCTGGTAACTATCGGCAGGGTACCAGTACGCTGAACCGTCAGAGTAAACACGGATTGTAGATTGCTGTAAGGATATCACAATAGCATCTGCATAGGGGTTTCCAATAAGCAGATGAGGTTTCCACATGTATCCCGACGGAATACGGATTGAATCTGTGTTATCATAATATGTTGGATCCCATGTTAAATTATTGTCCCTCCAATTTATTTCAAAAAACCCTGTTACAGAAAATTTGCTGTTGTTGTCATCTAGATCTTGAAGGTTCACAAGAAAGAACTTGAACCCAACTGTTGTTGCTGTATTAAGATCTGATTCTGGTCTGATATAACTGTAATTGTATGTAGTCAATCGGTCGTACAGCAAGGTTACGGACGAATGTGAGGCAGTGAGGCTGAATTGTATATTACTGATAAACGTTATATAAATTACTGCTAGTTCACAAAACCTCATGATTGAAATGTTCACTCACTACGATAAACAAGAATCCGAAGATAATTTGTTTGAATGATATTAAAATAGATTGCTAATAGTTTGGTTGCAATTTACTTTTTAACTTACCTATTATGAAGGTTTTTAAACCATGAAATACACAAACGATCATTTCAATATTCTTGACCTCTATTGAAATTTATTGTTCCGATTCAAAAACATGAACATTATAGGTATAAAACGTAAAAGATATTCGTGTATGACGTACGTTACCTTAAATTCAACCCAACTTGAGGTAATTTCACCTGTAACGATCTTCATTGACTTTTTTGTTTTTCTTTGAATAAAAAAGAATTGTCTTGTCGATATATAGATAGAACTGCACAATAAGCTATATTGAATCGTTTCATAATTTTCTTCTGCTCTGATCATCTCATTATAATTGTTATATGCAGTGTGTCGATTAAACTGATTCTGAAGGGTTCTACTGGAATTTGAATATTGAATATGGTCTATAACATATACTGAAAAAAATTAAGCAATTGTAAATAATTTTGATAAAATCAAAATGATTTATACAACACTACATGTTGCTGTTATAAAGCTGTTTGAAACACAATTACACGACGTGTTTTAATAGTTTCTATGTGAGCAGCAATCCTTTTTCAATGAAATCATGATTGGAAATAAGCCCGGGAATATCGTATCAAATGGGAGATATACACCGTTTGCAGGCGCTGCTAAAATGCTACTACACAGAAATGAACAATTCACCATTGGGAAGCTGAAACATCTCTTTTGTCGTTGAGATTTGTTTTCAACCTATACCCTCATTGTCAATTTATAGATGTAAGTGAAGATATAAGGTAGACTTAACTATATCTGTTTTATTCTTTTTCTCTAGTTCGATTGGATAGATGAGTTCAACATATAGGCACCAAATTTTGAATTTTTTAGTGAGAAAAAAAACATCTAAATAGCTGAAAGTATAGTTAAAGGAGATTGCTAACGTCTTTTCTATCTTACTAGGAAGTTTTTTGTATGAAGTCAGCCTTATAAGAATAAAGGAACCTGATTTAATTATTTTTTTTATCATTTTCCAAATGTTAGAAATTTTAGAAAAAACTAAAATCACAAAAATACTGAACTCCGAGGAAAATTCAAAACAGAAAGTCCCTAATCAAAGGCAATATCAAATGATAAAACACATCAAACGAACGGGCAACAATTGTAATATTTCTGACTGGGTGCAGGCATTTTCAAATGTAGAAAATAGAAGATTGAACCTGGTTTTATAGCGCTGAACCTCTCACTTGTATGAGAGTCGCATCAGATTCCATTATATTTACAACGATGCGTGAACAAAACAGACATAATAGGCAAGATTATCAATAAAGGGGTAAAGTAGTCTTCTCCGTGTCACAATCTCAATTAGAACAAAAACAAACAAATATTTAACAAAGAAGCACAAAAAAGCATCTATCAAATTTTACAACCACATCCATTGCTAACTTATATATGTATTTTAAATCAACCCATAAAAGATTGAAATATTTGGAAGTCCTGTGACTGAATGGCAAGGTTCACATCAACTCTAGTGAACAGTCGCGTGTTTGACGTCAGAATGTAAATGCACATTACTGTCTTTGTAAGTAGCCTATGCAGTCTCTGTTGTAAATACCTAACCTACGCCATTTTTTAAATTTTAAAATTGTACAAGAGTTGGTGGGTTCGGCTTAATTGTATCAACTTTTAGAATTGTTATAGTAAATTCAGAATATATCATATATTTCATTTTACATCAAAATCATACTGATTAAGGATATCTGTTATCCGAAATATTTATACAAATTATATTTAATGTTTCTTTTTAAGGTCTTTCGACTATGCAAGGAAAGACACTCAAAATTAGCTTAAAAGCGTAAAATTAATGGTTTTGGGGTATCTTTAAATTCAAAAATTTACTCTTTAAAATAGTCAATTTCAAACAAAACATATTGGAGTGTACGTGATTCTGTTAATGCAAGTTCACAAGAGACAATATATCTACCAAATTTAAATTCAAACCCATAAGTCGAAAATAATTGACAACGTCATAACAATAAAAGAAACGCCCAAATGACAAACAACAGCATATAAACAAAGCATATAAAACTAAAGACTAAGCAACACGAACCTCACCAAAAAACTGCTGAGGTTTTCAGGTGCCCCGGACGGGTATGCAGATCCTGTTGTAACTATTTTATAATTTCTGTACATGTATTCTTGTCTTTCATTTTTGCTAATATGCAAATGCCTAGCTATATGCCTTTTTGTGTTTCTTTCTTACATATAAAGTGGCTCGAAAGGAATCTGTGACGTACCCATCCATATTACAGAAGTGGGAAATACAGATACAGATAAATCCCGTCGTTGTATTATTCTGCCATTATTAATGATTGTTAATATATTTGTTTGTTTTTAGAGATGTTTATATGCGAGTGTGAGTGGTTTTTTTTTTGGGGGGGTGGGGGGGTGTCAGGTCAATGTTTCTGTCCTTTTTTTTACTTTTCACTTTATAATTTATTTTCCTTCAAATTAATCTTTATTATATTCGTCCAAAACATGCTTCAAATAATTGCCACTAGACGATCTTTTATAGATAGCATTTATTAGAAAATGGGAAAAGGAAGATAATAAGAGGTATTAAAAATAAATTGTTTAATTTGCTGATGACTTAATTCACAGTTTTGAAGAGAAAAAATAAATTCACAAGAAATGTTATTGTGCGTACTGTATTTTTGGAATGAAGAGATACCCAAATATAGATGCCGTATACCAACATTTATATCGACATTAAACATATGTTTGTTCATGTATATTCTTCAAAAACACCAGTTTAAGAAGTCAAATCAAGCTGTGATTGATTTCCGCTCTAGATAAGAAGATTCAGTTGCAATACAGTTATGAAAGAAAAAATATGTTGGTGACCTGAACTGGGGGCACGTGCCCCCTGTGCCCCCCGGTAAATCCGCCACTGAACAAGGAAATCGTAATAGGACATACAAACCCTGGAATATCGTACCAACAAGGAGATACATGAACACTCTATGCAGGCGCTGCTGGAATGCTGTTACATAGAAATGGAAAGTTCACAATGTGGCAACTAAAATCAACTCTTTTTGTCGTTAAGTTTTGTTTTCAACCCACCTTTATTGTCAATTTATGTATCTTTTATCTTACGTTCTTATGATAGATGCGTTCAACATAGTCCACCGTGACACTTCGAATTATTTAGTAAAGGCAGCATCGATATATTATGGAAGCGCATATGGTACATCCCTTGTAAAGTTATTTTGTTGTTTATAAGTCGGAATTATAAGTTATGTTGTGTGTAATTGTAAGCTGGAATCTAATCATCATGTGGAGTCAACTTGTCGGAATGATGAAGAAATAATTGCATTACAATGTCGACTTGCTAATATAAATGTAATGACATAGTAATAAGAAGTCGACATGATGAATTCAACTTGTTAATTGATTAAGTCGACAACTTGTTTATTTGAAGATGAGGTAAAACCACGTGACTACTTTGGAAAAACATAGGTCTTTTTTTAAATCGATTTTTCCATATTTCGTTTGTTTAATGTGCTTCGGTTGTGTGAGTTATTTTGTATGAAAAGGGGGAACGGCAGTCAAATATCAGAAAAAAATAACAATATGTCGGACAAAAAGGGGATATACCCACAGGCACTTGTTTCTATCCATACGAAGGTCGACTATCCATATAAATAGATGGATAGTCGACCTTCGTATGGATAGAAACAAGTGCCTGTGGATATACCCCACCATTTAGTCAGACCGTTTATTTTCCTTAGTTCTCAAATGGAATCATGCAATATAATGATAAATTCGTGAAGGATTCAACGGAACCTTCTGTTGTATAAGATTGCTGCTGTCAGTGTAAAATTGTAATGTTGACTATAAAAAGTCATTTTTTCTGTAACATATAAAATTTAAAAAATAGTGGGGTTTTTTCTGTAGAAGCTTCATTTTGTTTTATTAAATCCAAGCATCTACAAAAAAAAAATATTTTTCAAAATCTTGTATGATCTAGAATATTAACTCCTGTAACAATTCAAATTCATGGAGATTTACAAAACAGTTTTACTTACTGCAAAAAAAAATATCCAGTTCCCTAGTATCTATGTAGAATCGCAGTGAATTATATCGAAGGAAGAGCACGGGGAGGGATCCGCTAGCTAAACAAATAAGGAGATCAGTAAAACCTTTACCGTATATATAGTAAGCTATGAAAGAATCCGAATTTACATGTAAAACTACATCGGCGGGAAACCTAACAATCTAAATGACGAAGACGCCGACGCCACTACCCAATAAAGTTGTGAGATCTGGTGTGATTGCCAACGAGACAACTAGCTACCAGAGTTTAAATGAAGAGGATTTCAGCAATCATAGGCAGTTGTACGGTCTTTAACAAATCGTATAATCGGCTATAAAAGACCACCACGTGGAAATGTGAAACAATTCAAACGAAATATGTATCGGCCTTATCTATAACAAAACAATTTACAAAAATCAAATATGAAACACATGCACCAACAGCAACCATTGAACTACAGGCTCTTGACTTGTGACAGGCATAAGAAGAATGTGGCGGAGTTAAACATGTCTGTAGCGCTCAACCCTAACCCAAACCTGGGACCGCCGTGTCACAGCACAACAAAAACCATAAAAAATCAGCTGTAGCTGGATAACTCAAAAGATCGGTATTACTGGCCAATATATATTCATCAAAATCTGGCGAAGATCCCGAAGAGTGAGCTGATCCTGCTTTACGTGAGTCACCTGTCGTGTTATATTCGTGAAATTACAAACCCAGTGATTTGGTCGAATGCGGTAGGTCATCCCTGAGGAAAAGCGGAAGGAATTCTGGTTACGACAATTGGAACATATATTATTCGTTTTTTCCCTGTAATTGAGTGTGAGATGATTAAAAGTGTTTCATTTGTTGACAATAAAGTACTAGTCATTTGATGTGTGTCAAGCCAGCGACATTAATGTCGCGGAAGTGAGACAAAGCAATTCAGTCGTCGGTATTAATGGCGTCGGCGTCTTCGTCTTTTAGATTGTTATGTTTCTCATTTTTTTTTCTTCACATTTATCATTTCGGGATCTTTCATAGCTTACTATGCGGTAGGGGTTTTGCTCATTGTTAAAGACCATATAGTGACATATAGCTGTATACTTCTCAGTGATTTGGTATGTTTTGGAGATATGTCATATTGGATGATCATACCACATCTTCATATTTTTATATAAGTATATAAAGAAAGAAGACGTGGTATAATTGCCAATGAGACAACTTTTCATAAGAGACCAAATGACACAGAAATTTACAATTATAGGTTACCGTACGGCCTTCAACAATGAGCAAAGCCCATACTGGCTAGTCCACTGTAAAAGACCCCGAAATGATAAACGTAAAACAATTCAAACGAGAAAACTAACGAACTTATTAATGAACAAAAAGTGCACGAAAAACAAATATGTAACTCATCAACAAACGACAACCACTGAATAACAGGCTCCTGACAGTGGGCAGGCACATACATATAGAATTAAAAATGTTAGCGGGATTCTAACCATCTCCTAACCTTGGACAGTGGTGTAACATTACAACATAAGAATGAACTATAAAAATCAATTGAAAAAGGCTTAACACATCAGATGGATACAAATAGAAATAATACACAGAGTGGACATGGCCGGGAACTTGTATATCCCAACAACAAAATGACACGAAGTACAATTCTGAGAGTTTTGTTTTGCAGTTAATAAAACTTTTTTGTCCTGATAAATTTTTAAATCTACATTTATTTTATAAAACCGTGTATCGTTATATAGGAGTTATCTTTTAGATCAAGATAAAGCATCTACAGAAATGTATTTTTTAAATCTTGTATGTTACAGAAAAAATGAACTTTTTAAAGTCAACAGCAATCTCAGGCAAAGAAAGAGAAAGTTCCGTGGAATCTTTCAAGAATTTAGTATAGTACTGATTCCATTTGAGAACTAAGAAAAATAAACGGCCTGACTAAATGGTGGGAGTATATCCCCCTTATGTCCGAAATATTGTTATTTTTTTAATTACTTTTTTCTGATATTTGACTGCCGTTCCCCCTTTTCATACAAAATAACTCACACAACCGAAGCACATTAAACAAACGGAATATGGAAATCAATTTAAAAGTAGACCTATGTTTTTCCAAAATAGTCACGATATCATCTTCAAATAAACAAGTTGTCGACTTAATCAATTAACAAGTTGAAGTCATCATGTCGACTTCTTATTACTATGTCATTACATTTATATTAGCAAGTCGACATTGTAATGCAATTATTTCTTCATCATTCCGACAAGTTGACTCCACATGATGATTAGATTCCAGCTTATAACACACAACATAACTAATAATTCCGACTAATTAGCAACAAAATAACTTTACAAGGAGTGTACCATATGCGCTTCCATAATATATAGTGCACGTGGTAATTAAGTCAAGTTAGAGGATAATGCATGCCAACATCGAATTCTCTTCTTTCTTTCTTGGAAACTCTTGTATAAAGTCAGCTTCATATGAACATAGGAACAAGTCGATAAGAAAATGAGCACTGTTTATTGCATTGGGAATGCCAATTACATTTTTTAAACACGTCTTCCAAATGTAACAAATATGTTGTCAATCAAGTAATGATGCTTTTTTGTAAATGAAAATTTAAGATGCAATTGATTTGGTATAGGTACACTACAATTATTATAAATGATGTACAGAGTACACTTTTACAAAGGGAGCTTTTTTCTATTGAACTGACTAATGATGAAGGATATTGCCCAACTTGATGACTTCGAACCTTTGTTCGCAAACAGATTTTAGAAAGCCAGATATTTTCTCCTTTTCTTCTTTTCCAATGCTTATAGGTTTGAAAAGTCAGTGACTGGCAATATCCGAGTGTTTTTGTTTGGATAAATGGGTGAGAATGAAGTATTTAAAGGGTTCATAAAAAAAAGGTTCGTGCAAATTATGAAGAACAGCCAACTGCGGTTGTTTAAATGGCAGAAAACCATCATGAAGACTTAATGGTGTATAATGACGATGATTATCCGTGACGACTTCATCTACGTCGAAGAGTAGATCGACTAGTTAAAAATGTGCATAACATTCACCGAGCTGCAGGAAGGACTAGATATAATAATTTTATCATAAACTTTATCATTGCAACCATACTTGTGGCGTCGAAGGTTCCCAATTCCTCGATGGTCTTCCTGTTGTCTATATAGCTAAGGAGATGTGTTGCAAGATGAGAGATGTTAGTCCTGCAGATGGTATATATTTTCACTTATGTGAATTTGCATAGACATGATTGAAAGATCAAGCTGATTAAAATGCAGGTGAGGCAATTTAGCTTGAAATATTGTTGATTTCTGATCTATGGCCGCAAATACGTTTTATTAAGCCTTCTTTTCGTTTCAACGACATGTACCAATGGTCCGCAAAGACACATAAAAAGTCAGTATATATATATATCTATTAATCTAATGATTTATAAGAATTATAAATGATTGCTCAACGTCTCAATAAGCATGATCCAGTATAAGCATTCGCCGTTTTTTTTAAAGTTGAGCATACTCACTGGTATCATTTTTGTTTTATTTTTCAAAAGAATTTTTCAAGACTTTATCTTCTAATAAAAATCAAACTTTTGGGAATAAGACAAAATTCACAGTCTATTTGAGTAAAAATCACCTATTTTTTTAGCAAAACTGGTAGCTTGAAGAGATTTTTTACTTTTTATATCATTTTGGTAAATATGAAAACATGTCAGTTTAGCAACAATCAAGCTGAGCTGGTTACCGCAACAACAAAAAAATATAAAAAAATCCGTTTTTCATAATCCCTATCGCGTACCGTATGGGTTTTGTCAGTTATAGACAACAATCACATTGACGCTTTGATAAAAAGTTGCTTTGCATTAAAACACGCATAAGAGGTAGAAATCCCGGCACGGACAACCATCGATTTCGCCGGTAGTAATCAGGTAATTCTTTTGCGCTTTCATACATTGTGTGGTAAACATTATATGTCATTAATTCTCTTCTAAACATGAAGGTCTTTAAGGATCCGGGTCGTATCGCCAAGATTTTCGAACTGACCCATAGTCGTGACGTCCCTATGAAAAAGCCATCCCAAGATCAACATCTCAACTTTCAAAAGCTTATTATTTATATAACTTTAATAAGACTATAATTTGTATACAGACAACTTAAGATCCATTGAGCTTTTAAATCTTCTTCTTCTTCTTCTGCTCCTTCCATTTACATGCATTCCACCTCTGCACACTCTTGTGAATTGTCACATTTTCATGATTTTACTACTCATGCCAGCTAGTGACCCTTTAAAGCACATTAAGCTGAAAAACATTATAGTTCAAAGCATTAATTTTTTTTTTAGGCATTTCGTGATGATAAGAATAGGGTACCCCACATGACCAATGAGGGTGAAATATTTTAATGTTAATGTATAATGTTAGCAATAAACATTTTACTCTTTTTGATCATGTTGATGTGGTTACAAAGTGAGATTTGAAGAATAATGATAAAAAGTTAAGGCTCATTTGACGCTAGTGAAAAACAGACTTTTGACATTTGACAATAAAGGGCATTCATACATTTTCCCTCTTTCATCAGCATGTACTATCATTTTAGGTAACAATAAGTATAAAAAAAATAGGTTAAAATCGTTGTTTTCTCTAAAACTCTGTCCTTGCGGTCATAAAACTTTTGAGCACAATTTATGTACTAGACTCAAGAATCAACCAATCAAAATACTGGATTTTGTGTTTCGAGCATGATTTTTGTGCTTTGAGCACTGAGCAAAGTTTTATGACTTCAACCCCTGGGTTAATTCCAAATCTTTGCATCGGTGCAAAGTTCTTGATATTTTTGTTCCTTGTGGTCCAGACTTGTGATGAAAGACATTTAAGATTTAGCAATGAATCACATAATCATTAATACTAGTCGCTAGTTATGTATAAATAATTTCCTGATTCATTGTTAAATCTTAATATGGAGACGAAGTCCCCAAAAACAGTAGAAAAATCAATAAAAAAAAAAAAAAAAATCAGGGAAAATTTTCCTGAAATTTCATTGTACTAATGAACTCAAAATCGGGAAATTTTTTGGATGTCATGATTCAAATTCCTGCATCTGCGCAGAAATCTACAATGTATTTCCTTTTTCCGGTCTGGTATGTATGAAACTTTGAGTAAAATATATATTTATCAGTCTAGTATAAAATAGGAAGGAACACAATACCAATTTCATTTTTAATTATTCCTTGATATGAAAAAACGTTACCTGATGATAGCATTTCTTTGTTTACATTGCATATGACGTCATAACTTAAATAACGTCACAACTAAAATCCCTAACAACAGAACCAAAATCGGAAACGTTACGGTATTTCCGTTTCTTTTTTTTAACAAATATTTAAGTTACAAAAAAATAATTCATACAGACTTCGTCCCCATTTACAGGTAATGTCTGCCTCATATTAAATCTCATATTTGTTATAAATCAAAAACAACAACAACAATATTTTATTTTAAGAGGGTTACACAGTAAGTTATATACCTAATCTTCCCTGAGGCCCTCATCATAAAAAAATCATAAACAAAATGCAAACCTATACATTGCATACATCATATATCATTAGTATAAAAGTCAAGTATGTTAACAATTTATGCTCTATACAACTTGATAAAATGTTAGGACAAAAATAATTATGATGACATAATCAGTTTTCAATATTTTTTCAACATTTATTTAGGCCTACAGTATAAAAATAGTAATATGTAGTAATGATTGCAATTAGGAAACTATTCATCAAGACCATACAACAAAAATGTGTACACTTGCAGAATTCGCCTTTTCAGAATCTAAAGGACTATGTGTAATCTCATTGTTCGTACACCAAAATGAAAATAATGTGACGTCATTGGCTCAATTTCCATTGTTTAGAACGTTTTACACCAATCACAACGTTTTGGTGTACGCTTTTGAAAATACTACCCAGGATGCATTATATTCTGAAACGGTGAATTCTGTAGGACCTTCATCAATGATCAAAACTCATACTTTTTGTTCTTATTTGTACATATATATGTACATAGGCAGTAAACTATAACATGCACAAGAAATGCATGTACTAAGTGACAAAAAAAATGAAATTGTTTTTTTAATGTTTTAATATTATTTGACAAAAGTTTTGCATACCACATATACAGAGGGGGGATAGGAGGGGTCCTGATCCCGAAATCCCGGACTTAAAAAAACGAATTCCCGAAGTCCCGAATTTAAATAAAGTAAATCCCGATGTCCCGAAATCCGAAAAAAACGATCCCCGGATCCCGAAAGGGTCAATCCCGAAATCCTGAGCTTAAAAAAACCCGATCCCGGAGTCCCGATAAAGGTCCTATCCCCCCTCTATACAGCTATAGAAAGCCCCAGAATGACAAATGTAAAACAATTCAAACAAGAAAACCAATGGCCTAATTTATGTGCCAAAAAATGAACAAAAGACAAACACATCAACAACCGACAACCACTAATTACTGGCTCCTGACTTGGGACAGGCAAATACATACAGAACACAGTTTATTTGAGAAAAAAAGGAAAAACAACAAAAATACTTAAGTCTAAGAAAAATTCTTAAACAGAAAGTCTAAAACACCTCAAATGAATGCAAAACAACTGCTATATTCTTGACTTGTTACACATGGTACATACATTCTCTTATGAAGAAAATGGTTTGATTTAATTTTGCAACATTTAGCAATCATGGTAGTACTAGTCACTGTGTTACCCACGGCCGTTTAAGCACAGTGACTAGTAGATTAACTGTAATATATCATGTATATATTCCATTACATTACAATGCATGTTTGAAACTTTACAGGTTCAAAATGACAAAGTGATTGTTATAGAACATCCAGTGCGCATACAACATGCCTGGAAGGCCCCATGAAGAAATGCTGCTTGGTGGGTTTGCAGCTGTCGGAGCAGGGTTTTTCACCAATCCCCTTGAAGTTGTAAAAACACGTATGCAACTGCAAGGTGAACTTAAAGCAAGAGGACACTATGCTGTTCATTATCGCAATTCTCTTCATGCCATTTACACAATATTCAAAAGTGATGGAATCTTTCGACTACAGAGTGGACTGGTTCCTGCCCTGTGGTACCAGTTGTTTATGAATGGGATGAGGTTAGGATCATACCAGATCATGACTAATTTAGGACTATTAAATGGAAGTGATGGTAAAGTCAGTTTTCTAAAGAGTATATTAGGTGGAGCTTCCGCTGGCTGTGTTGGGGCAATAGTTGGAAGTCCATTTTATATGGTAAAATATACGAATTAAATATCTCAAAATAACTGGCCCCTGCTGAAGTTAAATGAATTTAAGAATTATGAAATAACATTAAATTTGATTATACTTCACGTTAAAATGCCATATTTTGATTGGCTTATACGAGGGTGTAAATTTACCCTATCACATGGCTGAGCGGGTGACAATTTTTTTGAATGTCACCCTCTCGTCCAGACCAATCAAAAATCGTAATTTAAAAGACAAAGATTTGAATTTACATCAATTTATTAAAGACAATGCTGAGGTTCTACTTTTTTGCTCAGATTTCTATTATTTGACTGTCAAAATAAAAAAAAGTAAAATATCTGGTTTCACTTCAGTTTATTTTTCTAATACCAATAACATTGCTGTGTACGTGACGTCATAGAAATTACTTTTAAATAAAATTCATCTGTAAAAGACAATAATGATAGGACATTCAGTATAATATATTAAATGACACATAGCTGAGAGGGTGATAGAGCAGATTGTTACCCCATCGAAAAAGCATTGTCAACCTTGGCTTCACCGCGGTTGACAATGTTTTCTTGGGTTAACAATCTGCTCTATCACCCTCTCAGCTATGTGTTATTTATATAATATTCCTTTATGCCCTTGTCACTTCTTCAATTGTGTAGGAAATACATGTAGATCCACAATCATTTTCAACAGCTGCTTTAGTTAATTTATTAGTGATAGGTTGAAGATTTTGTTCAAACAAAACAAATCTACAATGTAGAATTTCTAATGTTGTCTTTTCTCCATTTTTTCAGGTTAAAACACAACTTCAGAGTAGATCAGCTAGTTCTATTGCTGTAGGATACCAGCACGGACATGGAAGCATGGTAGAAGGATTTTCTAATATCCTTAAGGAGCATGGTATAGGAGGCTTATGGAGAGGAGTAACTGGTGCCATGTTCAGGGTAATGATTGGATCTGCTGCTCAACTCACAACTTTTTCTACTGCCAAAGAATATATACTTAGTTTGAAGGTAAGTAAAAGATAAGTTTGAAGGGTACTTTGGTTTGCTAATGATTTAAGATTAGTTACCACACAAAAATATTCTTAATACCATATACTGTTAAGTTAACCATTCCAAAATATAACAGACTGCTGACAAAGATATCCAGTTTGCTGTCTTTTGAATGTTTGTACACATCTTAAAATAAAAAATTGACATCATTGTTATACACAAATATATATCATGTATATAGAAATCATTAATTTATGTTAATGGAACAAAAACACATTTTCAAAAGACACCTAGTAGGCAATATAGTCATTCCGTCAATTTAAACATAAAGGCATGACTTTCACATAACTTTTCTTTACATCAGCATTCACAATGACAAAATCCTTTGACAGGGGAGCCTGAAACTGCAAATATTAATGTTAAAATTTCTAAAGAAAATGTAAATTTTTTTTAAAAATCAGATCAGTTATTGGTTATTCTTGTTCTATATGTATTATTATTATGTACATGGGGGGAACATATACTTGCCTCTGCATATCACTCAAGTTATACATGTATTGCTATAGAGCAACAAAAACACATCTATTACCATGGCACGTTTATTCCACAGAGACAGAATACATCACTTTACAAATATGCATCGCTATACAAAGGGACACAACTCTCATGACTTACTGTAAAACACATACCGTGTATATACATTACGTTAATCACCACTATCATTCTTAGCTTAAATACTTATGATTTTGCCAATTACGATTGTGAACTATACTATACCTACATACTTCTTACTTTTCAGGTATTCAATGACACATCGATACTCATTCCATTCTGTTCTAGTATAGTTAGTGGTATTGTATTGACAGTGTTTATGACTCCGCCTGATGTAATGTGTACTCGTTTATATAACCAAGGAGTGGATGCTAATGGAAAAGGACTGTATTATAAAAACCTACTAGACTGTGGTGTTAAAATCATGAAAAAGGAGGGACCATGGGGATTTTATAAAGGCTGGGGACCATCCTTTTTAAGGATTGCTCCTCATTCTGTTCTTAGTTTGATGTTTTGGGACCAGTTGCGAAAAACATATGAAAAACTTTATCATAAACATATAGAAATTGATATTCCAGATTCTGTTAAATCCTCAGAATAGGTGTTCTAAAAGTGGTGTCACTAGGAAGATGTATTATTAATCAGATTTTTACAAACGGGTGATCTTGATTTCCTTATTTATAGGTCTTTATATGGTTTTTTGCCCTACCTGCATCAGTGGGGAGGTATTGTCTAATCTGTGCAATTGTCAATGTCTATCGGTTATTGCAGCATAAAGCAATCAACTATCAATCATCTATCCAGTATTGGGTATCAGGTTGACCATTAAATTGTGGTCATATCAACTTGAAACTTAGTTCATAATTATATTCTTATCTCATCTTTCTAGAAAATATACCTGTATTGCCAAATAAGAGTTTTCGCCTAGATTTTGCGGTCAACTGAAAGTAGAAAAGTAATAGTGTGAGCAGGGCATAGTTTTCTATGAAAACATATATTTTTACTACATGTATACCTTTATGTTTCATTGGATTGCATGGCCTCTGTTGCTGAATAGTCAAAAGTAGTCACACTACAGTATCACTAGCCTTTCAACACTGAGGTTGTGAGTTTGAATCCACTAAGAAGCAGGTGCATTCGTCTCCAATCTTAAATTGACTTAATTATTTATAGTTTATCTCGTGCAAGTATATTTGACTATTTATTCTTCCCAAATAGAATTAGTAGACTTAAAATATTTTTAGAAGTTGTTTTGTTCAGTAAAATGTAGCACTTAATGACTGGTTATGAGGGTGAAAGCAAGTTTGATAACAACTATTGTGCTCTGCTTTGCCTCAAACAATGGTTGCTATCTCAGGGACAACAAACTTGATATTTCCCTCATAACTAGTCAATAGGTGTAAACTGGTACTGTTATATTTGTTATATCTAGTAATCATTGTTGAAATACTTTAAATATAATTATTGTTATTTGTAGTTGTATCTGATTTTATGCCCCATCTACGATAGTAGAGGGGCATTATGTTTTCTGGTCTGTGCGTCCGTCCTTCCGTCTGTCCGTCCGTTCGTTCAGGTTAAAGTTTTTGGTCAAGGTAGTTTTTGATGAAGTTGAAGACCAATCAACTTCAAACTTAGTACACATGTTCCCTGTGATATGATCTTTCTAATTTAATTGCCAAATTAGAGTTTTGACCCCAATTTCACGGTCTACTGAACATAGAAAATGATAATGCGAGTGGGGCATCCGTGTACTATGGACACATTCTTGTTTATCATGTTTATGGATAGTATCCAGTAATGAAATTATGTTAAGCAGGGATGCATATACATGTACTGACAATTTGTTAATATTTGTGGGATACCAATTGTTGTGTATTTCCTTGGTTTATATTAACCTAGAATTATGTGTTCAATGAAGATGTGTATGCAGACTATTAAAATGATGAATAATAATACATGTAATATTTTTGTATATTGGTGTTGAAACATGCATTCAAAATGTATGAGAGTGTTTAAACTTCAATGTTTTTTAATGATAACATGTTAAACATGGAAAAAAGTGTGAAGATTATCTGTAGGTAGAATTTCTGTCTTTTTATCAGGTAACGAATACTGTAAGAAATAAAACATTTATTGTAAGAGATATTGATGTCAATTTCATAACCAATATTTATCATGTTTAAAGAAAGCCTGAAAATGGTTATTTTTATTTAGAAATTTTGTAGATAAATGAGGAACATGGATTTCTCACCTCTTTTCATTAGTTGTGAAGTCTGAGAAACTAAAATTATTTTGTGTTGCCTCTATCATATCTATGAATTAACTTATATGCTTTAAATTATACCCAATTCAAAATATGGTTGTGTTTTTGTATAGGATCTGAGTGTACCAATATAAATTTCAGGTGTGGTAAACCGTAAACAGCCACATTATAATCTCTATTTTTTATCAGAGATCTGTTGATGAATTATTTGTTTAATTTTATATTTAAGAGTTGTTACTTTATCTTGTATTGTATAATAAAATTACAATCAGCATGTATGTTTATTACTTATATTAAATCTATATAATTCATTTCTCAAAATGAATGTTCAATTTCCTCCCAGGATCCAGGAGTGTTCATCTAAGATGCCCTAAAATTGCAACAAATAAAAAAGAAGATGTGGTATGATTGCCAATGAGACCAACTATCCACAAAAGACCAAAATGACACAGACATTAACAACTATAGGTCACCATACGGCCTTCAACAATGAGCAAAGCCCATACCGCATAGTCAGCTATAAAAGGCCCCGATAAGACAATGTAAAACAATTCAAACGAGAAAACTAACGGCCTTATTTGTAAAAAAAAAAAAAAAAATGAACGAAAAACAAATATGTAACACATAAACAAACGACAACCACTGAATTACAGGCTCCTGACATGGGACAGGGACATACTTAAATAATGTGGCGGGGTTGAACATGTTAGCGGGATCCCAATCCTCCCCATACCTGGGACAGTGGTATAACAGTACAACATAAGAACGAACTATAAAAATCAGTTGAAAAAGGCATAACTCATCAGATGGACAAAAATCTAGTGGAGGTGGCCGGTACTTATACATCCCGACACAAAAAGACACAATGAACAGATCTGAGAGTACTCGCAGTTATCTGACAGCTAGTTCAAAGCCACTAACAACTAATAAAAAAATCATGCAACTAAGACTAAACTATCAATCCGTACACATCCAACATCCAATGGATTTAGTGTAAAGACGTCATAAACATGCCAAGTTACAGGTTTCGATAGATTGTAGATCCATGAATATGTATATGCAAATAAGATTGCATTGCATGTTGGTTATCTGAAACTATGGCTATTGGCCATGTGTCAGAAGTACTAACAAAAGAAAAAGTGGATAAAATTCCACTTTAACAAACCAGAAATTTAAAAGTGATTTGTCACAAATTTTTTTCTGGCTTAGATGATGAAGTATCCTGAGAAGGCAACTTGTAAACCTTATGTCCATCTTCTCTCTGTTCTTAGCTTCAGAATGCTCCTTAATAAGAATTAAGACTTGATTTTCACTTGGAAGGTCATTTTTGTGGATATTCTAGAATCTCTGCCATCTCTGTGGGCCTCGCTGAGAATAATATGTGGTAAAAAGTTTGTATCTTTATCATAGGACATGGGGTTGTCAACTGACACCAAAGTTTTTGACCTTGACATTTGACCTAGGAACTTGGAAGTTGTACATTCATTATGACACACCCTTTGGTGTTGGTTAATATACATATAAAGTCAACATGTGTCATATTGAAAGTCAACTCCTCTATTAAAAGTCATTGGAATAGACAACTTTCAAGTTGATGCATTTCCGTCAAAAACTTTGGTTTTAGTGAATATCATTTGTGCGTTTAAGGGGTGTCGTCACTTCCATTCCAATGTTGAGCGAGTGGTTGGAAAACTATAAAGCTATATTACACAAATAAGTCGTAAAATTGAAATCTCATAATTGTCTTTTAGCACAGCTGTCATCAGGGAATTGTAATTAAGTACCTACAGAACTAATATTATTTCTAGTTTATCCTGCACAATGACAATCACTTAAGACCCTTGATGAACTTTTATAGAACTTTTATAGTGCAGGGATACAGGTTATCCCCTCTATCTGGTAAATGATGTCACAAAGGCACGCATAATTGACGAGTTTTTTCCGGTGACACAAACTTGAAAGTGGTCTATTGAATGAATGATTTTTTACCAATTCGTGTGTTTTGTAGAAACTAGAGAAGCTAGAGAGAAAATCTTGTCAGCAAATTGATACACAACATCTCTTTTTGTTCATACTTTTAAATTGACAATAAAGACAGACAATTTGATGACAGCAGTTAGTTGACAATTGATGACATCAGACTTTTAGCTTTGTATACTTTAAATGAGCAAAATCGAAATAAAGATACAGATGCATGTACTGAAATAGTATTTTATTATAAATATATATATATAAACATTAAAATTAACTCTTTCATTATATTCAACAGGTATATCAAACCATAATTGTATAATTAACAAAAGCTCACCTATAAATTAGCCTATATCAGCAATAGTTGTATAAATTTACAGCACTGTCAACATCACTGTATAAATTGTACCATATACCACCTCTCCAATTATACAATGAAATATTTCATACATGTCATACATGTCATAATTCATGATCAACAAGGAAGATGAAATTGTATTTATTTCTATCAGAGCTCTGATTTACAAAATTCATAACAAACAACCTGTCTCTCTCAATACTGAAATCTAGCAAAAGAAAACAAGTGCTATAATATGTTCAAACATTTGATTAAATTTTTTTCTCAACTGAATAGAAACATATTTGAAATAAAATAAGATCTGACTCTGTAAATATATCTGAATAAAAAAGTCCAGACCATGTGAACATTTCAAATAGATCATTGTATTGCATGAGTTATTTCTTAAATGAATTATGTATACAATCTCTCTTAAATCAATCCATATATTCAGTTGTACAGAGAGTTTAGTAAAGAACAGCAATTCAGCAACTAATGACATAAAACCTATGGTTGTTTAATTAACTTGATGTAAACGTAGGAATTTTATAAGCATTTCTTGGAAACTATTACATTTAGAGTTATCCCCCATTAAGATTAAGAGTTGTCTCCCATTCATGTTTTTCATCTTTGAATTGTTATATTCATTCTAAAAAGATTAAAAAACAAGTTAAAAGTGATATAAAAGGAATTTGAATTTCTATACAGTCATGAATATTATAATGTCCTTTTTTCTATACATTGTTGATTAATACATTATGGAATTGGCCATTTACAAACTTGGCTGCTTAAGGAGGTAGACCTAGGTTCAGGGAGATAACTCTTTAAATCAGTTATGTGTTTGTAAAATTCAAGTTTTATCTATGTATTTCAAAGCATTTACCTGAAACAGATTGGAAATAATCTATGTAACATAGAAGCTTATAATATATTTATGAAAATGGTTGACAAAAACGTACTGATGATTTTAAGAGTTATTTCCCTTAGCCAAGGTCTACCTCCTTAATTTCTTAACTTTACATGATTAGGCATTTTATCCATATAACAAGGGGATATTTACCATTTCAGTAGTTTGAGGGATTATTTGATTGTTAGTGGAGTAAGAAACATGTTAAAACAGTCAATATGGATCAAATTATTGTACTTATTGTCAATGAAGAATGTTAAACTCTGATAGTAGTCAGTGTAAAAATGTACATAAAAGACATACAAAGTAAAATAGGACTAGAAAAGTAGTGATCATTGATGCACAATGAAATAAAGATTAAAAGATGACCTGGCAGTAGATTGGTAAACAAGAAAATAAATTAATCCTCTGTAACTGATTTTTGTTATTATAATCACAAGTCTATTGTGACTAAAAACATGAACAAGTCATGAATATTTATCATTTATATACCGGTACTAAATGTGATCACTTGGCAGTTTTTGGACCCTTTATGAAAAGAGTTAATCAAACAATATGACATTATTTGATATGCATTTAAATACTTAAAATTCAATGAAATCAAGCGTTAAATTATGCTAAGCTTGAATGAGTTGGTTTTGACACAAAAAGTTGATTAACAAAATGATTAGTCTAAAATATAAAACATGTACAGACAAAATATGGCTATTGAAATATTGAAATATTTAAAGAAATAAAATTTCTAACATGTGTTAAAAGTCTTTAAAGAAACAACCATACAAAACTAACTTGAAATGAAAAACAATCAGTAATTTATTCTTCAACAAATAAAACATTAGTGATTGTCTTTCAAACATCTAAATTAGATCATAGCTGACAGAAAAATTCAATATTACAAATTTCTTGAGCACACAATATCTTTTTCCATTGACTGAATAATACAAAGCAACATATATAATGATCACAGCCTTGATTTAAATCCTACATGTTTTAAAGCTTCCGATAATGCTCGGAGAACACGATTAACATTGTCAGGTGTAGCGTTGTATCCCATAATTCCTATTCTCCATATCTTTCCTGCCTGAGCTCCCAAACCTCCAGATATCTCGACCTTATACCTAACAAAAAATAATTAACATTTGATATATGAATTCTATCTTAAAAGTATAAAATCACTTGTTCATTTTATTATAATGCTTAAGATTGATTTACTCAATAATTTAACTTAAAATGTAGGTTCTGCACGTTTTCTTACCAACTGAACTTCAAGAACCATTTTCTTATCACTACTTTGTAAGATGAAAATTGAAGCAAGAGGCTCCCAAGTGCCTGAATCGCTCACTTGTAAATTTTTGCCTAAATCTTTTATCAATAATTATTTTTGCTTTTCAATCTATATTAAGGGAGCTCGCTTCTCAGTTTCAAAGTAATTAACTTTTCAAAACACTAGTTTATATTGATAAGGAATTAATAAAGGAATCCAAAAAGCAAAAAAAAATATATAGGTCACATGCTTGTTTTCAAGATATGAGCCATTGAAATTTTGGCGGGAAATTATTCTCTCTTGACTTTTCATAGCTTTATCATTGACAAGTTAAAGTTCTCAAAAACTGTTAAAAAGTAATTAAAATTTAGAAAACTTTTACAGATGGCTTATCATTATACATGTAAAAGAATTTCAAAAAGAAAAATGGGGGTCACCGGGCAAATTTTTTCAAGGCATTTAAATAGATAAAACCAGAGGATTCCGAAAATCTGACAAAATATCAAAAACATGACAAGCCAGCTTCCTTAACGAGTGGCTTGCAAATGCCATTTAAATGTTTTTTGTATCTATCATATTTTCTTCAAAAGCAAAAAAAATGTATTTGACCCCTATGTTCCATTTTAGCCAGAGTGACTATGTTTCTTGACGAACAAGGAAATAAAATACAAATTTTTTACTAGATACTCTAAAACTCATTCAACCAAGTTTGGCTGAAATTGAATCAACAGTTCAAAAGAGCAAAAGAGAAGATTATTAAAACTAGGCAAACTAGATGAACAAATTGTGAAATATTGTCTGTAAAGGGCAATAACTCCTTAAGGGGTCAATTGATAATTTTGGTCATATAAACTTATTTGTAGATCTTACTTTACAATATATATTAAAATTTTTCTCATACTTTAGCAAAATACTAATAAAGAAAATCTCAAGACAAAAAAAATCTTACTGATTCATGGCATAATCAGCTACTTCTTTCCAATTAACACCTGCTGGTACTTTAACACCAGTGACACATGGGAGACGGACAGACTGAAATTGAAACATATTTTAATCATACCATATTTCATAAAATGTAGAATATACAGCCAAGAATATATATTTTGTTTCACTGAAATTTTCCATATTTAATTGACATACATCAAATGACCTGTTCTATAGGAGGAATGGAAAAAAAGCAGTGTGTGCTTCCCTTTGCTAAGATAGTACATACTGTATGGCGGGTTATTTTCGCAGGGAGTAAATTTTCGCATATTTTTGCAGATTGAACACAATGTCCAAAATAAATTCCACCAATTTTAGAAGTGTATGTGCAAAAAACACACATTACAACTCATTTCTATTTAGTTGCTGACAGAATATACTATCAAGAAATTTCTGATAAAAACTTATTGGAAATTCATTCAACATATCGAAAAAATCAGGGAATCAGTAAATAGTGAGTACGTATCTGACAGTTTCTTACAGGTGGAAACTATGCTAACCAAGTAAATGAAGTCATTTTTTACCAAAAGTTTCTGATAAAAAGTATGAAAAAATATTTTCTGGATGAACAGGCAGACTAATGGACAGATACAGGGATCGCAATACAGCCCCAACATGAGTGGGGATATAATAATAAAATGACTTCTAATTCTTCACATTTTCTTCACTTCAGACTACCATTGACTATGTTAATAAGTTGTTTTATTTTCAATCAAACCACATCTTTGTATTTTTAAATTGCTTATCATACATCTTCATTTGATTGAAATATTTCTCAGAGCACCTTGCATTTTGTGTACAATTTGTGTAAACAGTGTCAAATCTGAAACTACGCTAAACTTAAAATTTTCTTTAACTTGTATAATCAAAGTTGTTAGAAAGTTATTTAACATTGAAACATTTGAAGTAACAGCCAAATGACTTTGAGTGTGTAGGTTCCAAAAAAATCTTTGGCTACCTTGCTTGCTAGGTTAGGTATATTACCCTCTTTTATTAGTAGACTAGTCTATCTGTCTATAGGACAAGACTACTCTGAAAGGAGGGTAGTATATGTAACATAATAGTGATTTCACAGCTCAACTACCAAGCAAGGTAACCAAAGATTTTGTTTGAACCTACACAGCTGTAAATGACTTAGAATTTTACCTTATCTTGTACAAACAGTTCCAAACCCATTCTCTCTACTCCTTCATGTAACATCTCAGCACATTTCTTGTGTGTAGCCCAGCTATTTTCTAAACCCTATAAAAAGAAGATTTACCATCAATAATGATTTCCTTGAATAAAATCATGCTTGGGGTTATAATAAAATTAAGGTATGTAACTGACTCTCAAAACTGCATAAATAAGCACTTATAAAAAGATATTGCTAAACTCATATTTAACCTTTAGGGTTAAGATCACCTGAATTTCATCCATATTTGTGAAATAATCTGAACTTTAAAGATATTTTTATTCACATGAATTTCATATGCATTTCTCATTACTTTTTTTTAACTATTATCCATCAAAATTAAAAACAAAGCAAAATACCCCTAATAACTTCATTAACCAAACACACAATACAAGAAAGTTAAATATCTTCAATTCCTTTTCATAGCCTAAAATTTTTTTTTTAAATGAAGCTCCAAGCAGGCAATTTCTCGCTGCGTTGTAGACCTATTGGTGGCCATTCATCTGTGATCTGCTTCTACTCTTTGATCGGATTGTTGTCTCTTTGACATTTCCATTCTCAATTTAACACTCAAACATTTATTTTGTTTGTTCAATTTCTATGAAATTATAATTACATCTTCTACTAGTCGTGAAAATCCCTCTCTCAAAGCATAAACACTCATTATAGGGCCTGTGTGGTGATATCTACAAAAGAAATAACATGTATGTTTATGATATTATTATTGTTTGAATATATAAAGAAAGACTTGATAAACCACAGCCTCTTAAATTTCTTGTTGGTAGACTTCTCTTAAGCGGATGCTGTTATGTAGGGCTGTCAAACAAAAATAATGAAATACAGCTTAATTGACAATAATGCTTAAGAAATCTAAATATTTTATTGGTTGACAAGTTAAGCCTATTCAATCTGCATCTTCTGAATATTTTATTCATGAAAATGTACAGCTTGATATTCTGGTCTCTTGAGGGCAAAAAAGTCACTTGTGATATCATAAACACATATCACAATGATACAAACAATTACAGGTTACTCTACAGCTTTTGTATTCAAATAGATGCAAATGAGGAAATCTAAAACGAATTTCACATACCTTACACCAGTCATGTGTGCCTTTTTGATTCAGATGAACTGACTTTAAAGTGAAAAGCTATCAGAAGATGGACAATGGATGACTGATACTCAATAGCTCTCACTGAGTCTCAGAGCCCTGTGAATTACCTAGAAATCTCTCAAGAGAACGCAATTACCTTCTAGGATTCTCCTCACATCCCCAATAGTTAGATAGATGATTCATATCAAAGTAGAAGGATCTAACTGGTGTCTTCCTCTTTAATACCTTCTCTCTGCAAGAAAATGTATATCTTTAAAACTAAATAATGGAATGTCTATTTAGAACAATGATTTATTTAAACTTGCTATGAAAACGATAATGTGAAAGTGTAGGCATTGAATTTCCTTTTCTTTAATCAAATATGTAAAAATTATTGATTTTTTTCTCCTTAATATTTCCAATCATTTATCTTAAATAAACAGTGATATCTCAGTCATAGCAGATGAAAAGACTGCTGGACTTCATTTCAAAATAGTGTGTCCATATAAGATGACATATTGTTGCTTTGTGACCTTGCAAAATAAAAATCTTTTTCTAAATGTCCCTCTTCTATAAAGTATTGGTGTCATATTTTCTCTGATTCAATCATCAGTCTTACTAAACAAGCTAATCAGATGCACAACTTACTTCCCTTTTTCTGAAAATGATATTGGACTGGCTCCTGGTGGTGCACTTAAAACTTTCTGGGAACCAGTGTATATACAGTCAATTTCTGCAAAAGAAACAAAATTCATTTGTCAAGTGGGTTTATATTTAGTGGATAACTGATGTTAAAGCAATCACAAAGGTTGAAAAATACCTATTTTAATAATTTAGAATCAAATTTATTTTTTTCCTAATTCAAGGGAGACAATAATATTTTATGATATAAATAGTATTTTCAGACACAAGGTTTACAATATAAATGATATCTTGTCAATGTTAACTGTATTTTTGGACTTAAGGGACAAAAACATATGGTAAATTGAAATTGTATTTTCTAAATCATTGTAGACAATAGTATTTTGTGAATAAGAATTGTAATTTTTGAATAAATTGAGACAATAGTATTTGTATAATGGAAATAGTATTTTCTAAATAAAAAACACTATGGTATTTGGTATGTAAATATTTTTTTCTAAACCAAGGCAAGGGATACAGTTATAAAAAGTGAATAAAAATTGCATTTTCTGTATCAAACAGACAATAATCTTTTAAGAGAGTGAATTGTATTTTTGAAATAAGGGAGACAATTTGTGATGTTTTTGTATTTTCTGAACCAAGAAAGTCAATGGTATGCTGTAAGAAAAAGATAACCTGTGAATGTAAATGAAATTTTCCTTATCAACGGAGAAAGTGGTATCTAGTGACTGAAAATTTCAATGTTTCAAAATCAAGGGAGAAATTGTATCCTGTGAATATAAATAGTATTTTTATTTCTAAATCAAGGGAGATAATCTTATGAATAAATGAAAGTCAACATCTTCCTAGGTTTATATCTTTAATTATAAGGATGACTGATACCTGAAATGTATATATGCACAGTACATTAGTAAATGATAAGTGAATGAATGCAAATTGTAATTTTTAAAATCAAAGTGAGACAATTATCGTATTCTGTGAATGTAAATTGCAATTTTCTAAATCAAAGGAGAAAAAGGTAGTTTGTATATTTAAAATTTGTTTTCTAAAAAAAACTAGAGGCTCAAAGAACCTGTGTCACTCACCTGTTATTTTTTGTAAACTGTGTTTTACCCCTATGTTCTATTTTAAGCCATGTCCTCTTGTAAGTTGTCAGACGGGGTCATCAGACACATTTTTAAACTAAATACCCTAATGATGTTTGTGGCCAAGTTTAATTAAATTTGCCTCAGTAGTTTCAGAGGAGAAAATTTACAAAAATTTACAAAAAATTGTTAAAAATTGACTTTAGAGGGCAGCAACACTGTAAGGGGTCAATTGACAATTTTGTTCCTTTTAATTATTTGTAGATCTTACTTTGCTAAACATTATTCAAATTAGATACCCAAATGAAGATTGTTGTCAAGTTTGGTTAAATTTTGTTGAGTAGTTCCAGAAAAGAAGATTTTTGTAAAAGTTAACAGACGAAGACGGATGCCAAGTGTTGAGAAAAACTCATTTGACCTTTTAGGCCAGGTGAACTAAAAAGAAGACGATGGTATTTTGTGAAAGTAAATTGCGATTTTTTTTTTTAATCAAGGGAGATAATTGTATTTTGTTCAATACAAAAAATGAACTAACCCCAATCATCAGCATATAATGGTACACCACCGGCTGCTGCCACTGAGTCTACCAATAACAGACAATTATATCTGAAAATAAAATAATAATCCACTTTAACATAACAATTCAGCATGCATTTATGATTGATTTAGGTGAAAATGTATGTAGTAATATTTTTTCATAAGACTTTATAATTAAAAAAAAAAAATAATTTGCTTAAATATATGACTTATTAAATAACACACTACAACAAGGATTACTTCAAACCACATTGATTTTTAATTAAGAAAAATATGACAACAATGATTGCCATCAATCTCTCAAATGAATAATTTTGTAATCATTGTAAAAAAAAAAATATTTTATGCACAAGCTTTTTCAATCAGTTTTTGTTTATAGCTTTGTTTTGATTAAGCACCTCAAATAACCTCCAATTTTTCCAATCTAATGTATATTTGAAATGAATCATAAATTCTATTCAAAATCAATTTAGCTCCCCTTTCTTTTCAGTTAAATTCTAAGAAAGTCATTCATTCATTCATTCATTCAAATTTTGGTACACAGTTAAAACAATGGTATCACTCATCAACAGCCAAATAATTCTTAAAAATACTAGCTATCAAAGGTATATATTTGGTGGTGGTTTTTTTTTCCAAAGATCCTATAAAATAAATCTAACCAACCTATGACAGAGTTTTCCTACACCTTCTAATGGTTGTACAGTGGAACCTGATGACTCTCCATGTGTTAAAAACAATAACACAGGTCTATACTTTTGTAGTCCCTGAAAAGATCATGTTTATTGTTAGATTCAATTTTAGTTTAAGAATACTTCTTTATATTGAATGATTTGAAGGTGGTAAATAAAGTAATATTTTTTACATAGTTTGTGCAGTGGAGATTGGCTATCTTTTCTGAATTTTATGCTTTATAAAATGAATTACACTGATTTTCTAATCATTTTTTTAATGACATATTTTTTTCTGAAGTAGACTTTTGATATGAAATTCCAAAACAGTCATTGACTTTTAACCTCTGAAGTTAATTTTAAAACCCTGCCTGGTTAAACTTTTCAAAATATCTTACTTCTTCTATTTCTTGAAGATTAAAAACTTGACCCATTGGTTTATTTATTGTTTCAGCAATTGCACCTGAAAAACAAAACAAAAAACAATATGCTAATCATAAATGCACTTAATATGTAATAATTGCTAAAAAATATTGGGGATTCTTTTTTTCTTGCACATACCAATTTTTCTAGTTAGAGGAGTTAGAGGAGTTATTATACTTTTATGGATATTTGATTTTGTGATTATGCAAATTTCTTAATACATGTCATACAAGCCTCTATAAATTTGTTTTCGCTTAAGGTAGCACAATACAAAGATTTTTTATCCCCAATCAGACATCTTTAAACTGATGTAATTCCACTCATCCTTCTTTAAATTTCATAAATGAGGTACCAAAAGAAAGAAGAATGATTAATCTTTCAAATTGTGATAATTTCATTATGACATAATTATTACATAATTAATTGTTATGTAATTAGTTGCTATATTGTGATGTCCATACTTGAATGAATTTAGCTTCTTTGTTATTCATAGCATCCCAAAATATTTCTGACATAGATTCTTGCACAACACAGTTTGACCTCCAAAACTGTGTCTCAGATTTTTCCTATTGTATTTCATTCTCTCATAAATCTTCAATGAAGTTTGCAACATCAATTCATAAGAGATCACTAAATTCAATTGGGTATAAAATTTGTTCTATTGATGTTTTTGGAAATCTGAGACACAGTTTTGGAGGTCAAGCTGTGTTGTACAAGAATCTATGAAATATTTTGGGATGCTATGAAGAACAAAGACGCTAAATTCATTCAAGTGTGGACATCACAATATAGCAACTAATTACATAACAATTGATTATGTAATAATTATGTCATAATGAAATTATCACAATTTGAAAGATTAATCTTTCTTCTTTCTTTTGGTACCTCATTTATAAAATATAAGGAAGGATGAAATGAATTACATCAGTTTAAAGTTATCTGATTGGGAGTGAACAAATCTTTGTATTGTGCTACCTTAACAACTAAATCTGAACTTCATCTATTCCCACATCGTATTGTTATACTTTGAAAATAAGGAATCAATAGTAGATGAATGGCAAGTAAGCCACGAGATACTCCATAAGTTGCACTCGGCAATAATTTTGATACACAATTAAAGCAACATCCATTAAATGTCTATTTTGGCTTAACCTTAGGTCCTTTTCATTCAAATCAGCTTTTCAACATTTGTATTAGGTTAAGGATAATAAAACATTTTAGCCTGGTAAATCACATAAGTGTTATAAATTGTCCGAAAGCACATTCTGGTGCGGTAAAATTGGTACCATCAATGTTATTAATAAATATCGAACATGTAAGACAACAGGATATCAGTTTCTTAATAGTGACATCTTTTGAAATAAACAAACCATTTCTTCGTGCCATGTCAGCGTATCTTTCTCCCCATAATCCATTTACACATGATAGAGTAGTCTCCCCTGGTTCAAGTAAGTTACAAACTGCTGCTTCCATTGCTGCATGACCTAAAGGATAAAAGACAATGAGAAATAAGTTGACAATTTTAATAAAAGAAGTGTCAATTTTCTTCCTTTTCTTTGCTGATTTTTCTGGTGCAATATATACAGTGTAACCTGAGTTATCCGACACCTGAGTATGCCAACATTCTGCTTTAATCAATACATTTTCATGTTCCCAAAATCATGAAAATATGCCTATTCTTGCATAAAAAACTGAGTATTCCAACACCATGCTTAATCCGACATTTTTTCTGGTCCCCCAGTGTGTCGCATTACACAGGTTGCACTGTACATGAAATACATGATATATATATTTATAAATCATGTACTGTGGATTCGTTAATTTTCATGGGTACCAATTTTCTTGGATTGAGTAAAATTTGCATATTCGTTGATATTCAAAATTCATGGTTTTGTAAAGTTTACATTCATTCCTTTAGAAAATTTGCATTGTGTCGAACATTAAGATATATGTATTTCTCCTGTAATCACAAAATCCACGAAAAAATTGGTATCCAACTGATATTAATCAATACTCAGTATATATACATATGTATTTATATATAGTATGTTTAAAGAGAGTATCTTGTACATGTTTAAAATATTGTGAAAAAATGACTTCTGGCAAAAATTAAGTCACTTAGTTCATTCAAGTACATTCAATACATCATGTACATCAACAGTTTACCAATTAAATTAAATTATAAAAATAAAATTGAATGGACAGCAGGGGCGGATCCAGCCATTTTAAAAAGGGGGGGGTTCCTAACCCAGGACCAAGGGGGGGGGTTCCAACTACATGTCCCCATTCAAATGCATTGATCGTCCAAAAAAAAGGGGGGGTTCCAACCCCCGGAACCCCCCCTCTGGATCCGCGCCTGGACAGGGTACATAAATTAGATAGCAACCAAATGGTATAATAACCAAAATGTGTCTGGAAAAAAACACAATCTTGTTTATGTGGCTCCTTTTTCTCCTTTAAATACTAGGCACAAGTGTCTGCTTGTGTGGCTGATTTTTTTGTGATCAATTTTTTTTAGAACCAAACTTGTGCCAAATAAAAATATATGTGTGGTTCCAGTAACTATACCTTCCCTACTTTTTCGCCTCAAAAATAGCCTACCCTTTTTCATTAAGTACTGTTAAAGTCAGAATGTTGCTCCCATAGACTCAATGTAAAAAAAAAAAACATAAAATAAAAAAAATCCCTACCTACCCTAACTTTTTTCAGATGTAACTGGAACTACACATACTTTTTTATTTGGCCTTACAACAATACAAATAAGAACAGTTAAGCCTTGTTTGATAAGGCCAAACTTTTTACTTTTTACACACGACAAGTTACAGACATGACAGAAAGATTTGGGGAAATAAGTTTAACATGAATAGTGGTTATGTATTTACTGTTTATCATATATCTTTGTGATACAAACCTGTTCCTGATACACATACAGTCCAATTGTTTCTGGTCTGAAATAAATATCTTGTTCCTTCTTTGACTTCATCCATTATCTACAATCATTCAAAAAACTTACATTATTTTGCTTACCGGTATACATTGAGGTTGTACAACAATGTACAATGTACATCAATTTGTACATGTATGTAAAATACTTAAATACATGTACACTTGTAAAACTTTAAAAAAAAAATACATTGCAAATGTGTGAATACACATGCTGAAATTCTTACTATGAAAATAAAACCTTAACAAACAAAACTGGTCAGTGGTGGCTGTCAAGGGCATGCAAAGCTCACCAGTACTATGTGCATGATGTTTGTCTTCAACATTTGCTTCTCTCCAAACATTGTAAACTTAAGAATACAATTCATTGAGTACTGCAATCTCTTTTTGGGAAATCATGTTCTGCTGATCTTTTTAACTGTTTACAGTTTCTCTCTACCATCTATATTTCTGCTTAGTCATTTTTTTTTTAGATTAAAATGGTCACTTTACAAAATGCTTTAGAGTAAAACATGCATTAAGCAGCAACCATTTGATTTTCAGGGTTTTTTTTTGGAGAAAAAAAGTTTGTTTCCAGTTTTTGGAGAAAAAAATAATTTGTTTTTGATTCTGAGAAAAAAAAATTGTTTGTTTCACCCTCAGCTGCCACTACATGTAATGCTAAAATTGAAAGAAAAAAATTGTTTTCAACTTGTCGCGAAAAAAAAAATTTGTCCAGAAAAAAAAACCATAGCCCCCCAGAAAATCAAATGGTTGCTGCCTTAGTCAAGGCTCTGTGTTGAAAGCCTTACTTTGCCCTGTAATGGTTTACTTTTATATATTATGACTTGGATTGAGAGTTGTATCATTGGAACTCATACCACATCTAATGATCTTCTTACAAGTGTATATCTATGACATGTAATTCATATTAGGAGGCAACTGACAATTTCAGCTACATTAACTATACATGTATTTGCATTTTACAGTTCTTCTTTATCCCCCAAGTTTTTCACGAACAATCAAATATTTAAACATGCTAAAAATCATTATAAAAGGGCAATAACTCCTATGACGAAAAAAAATGATAAAATATTGTCATAAAAGCTAAGGTAAAGTGCAGTAACCATTGTAATATGTCACTGACTTGGTAAAATTTGCCCACAACTTTGTTTATAAGCATAGTTACATTTTAGTTCAATTAAAAATTGATGAAAGAGAGAGGAAAATAATAGATTGTTTTTCTTTAATATTACAATCATGACCAGATATAGTAATATATTGAATAATGATATATTTCTATGGCAAGCCAAAGTGGACAAAAAAAGCTATTTTTTTATAACTAAATGATTTTCTAATACTAAAAAAATATTTTTTTTGAATTAAGAAATCATAATTTTCTAATGTTACTAGAATTCATTTAAGGAATGACTGAAATATATTTTCTGTCTATGAAGAAATAACATCAAAAATGTGGTGCACACTGAATAACCAGCTTAAAGTGTGCATGCACCACATTTTTTTATGTTATTTCGAATAGACACAAAATTATGTCTATGAGCTGATAAACAAAACATTGTCAGCCAATCAGAAGACATTTTACATCCAAAATTAAATTATTTTCTAATGCCAAATAAAAACAATGAACAATATATGTGTGGTTCCAGTAACCCTAGCGTCCCTTATTTTTCGGCTAAGAAATAGCCTACCCTAAAGATTTTATTGTCATTTTTCATTAAGCACTATTAAAGTCAGAATGTTGCTTCCTTAGACGTAATGTAAAAAAAAAAACATAAAATAAAAAAAAAAAATCCCTACCTACCTACCCTAACTTTTTTTCAGATGTAACTGGAACCGCACATTCATGACATTTTTATTTGGCATAATATATCAAAAAGTCATTTTTCTAATATTAGAAATTAGGGTATATTTTTACATGTTTTATATTAGAAAATGATTTTCCAATGTAAGAAAATGAATTTTTTTTAAATTAGAAAAAAAAATAATTTAGAAATCCATTTTCTAATATTAAGAAATAGCTCTTTTGTCCACTTTGGCTTGCCATATATTTCTGAATGAACATGAATATGTAGGCAAAGAGATGTGTAATGTATAACACACAACAAAGTGGCAACATTTTGTTCTTAAAATTTTATCTTAATCTTTATTTTTAATCTTTGTTATGTCATATTTTGACCTTATAAAAAGGTTATGATGTTTTTGTGTTTTGAGATGGTCCCTGCGTTGAGAAGTATATTAATATAAGCATGATAAGCAAGATAAACAAGCTTGCAATCTGATACTCACTGATACGGATGATAGCATTTCGGATGTTTAAATTAATATTACATGATCGTATGACAGCATGTGAAACATTTAAAATTATTCACTTTCCAGTGTCCAGAATCTAGCACATGTTTGGTGTCAAAATATAATCACCTTAGTAAATTCTGGATGCAAATGTCCAAGCATCGGTAAGGCAGAAGCACTTAAAATCCGTGGAGAACTATTTGAAGGTCCTGGTCCCATGAGAAGCTTCTGTGGTATTACCATTGGCTTCAAAAGACTTTGTGGGGGATTAGAAACAGAACTCATCTTTGACTTTGGTATTCTGAAACGGCAAGTTTTTTGTTTGCACAAAACATTCAAAACAATCCCGGTACGGGGACGAAAAAGAATACGTAGTTTTTCCATTATCTCACCAGCAAAACAGTACTGGTCTTATAACTTCTTCTTTTTAAAGAAAAGTACAGAAATTCTTATCACACGTTTTATAAGTCTATTCTCTTCAGGTAAACGTCTACGATTTCTGAGTGATCTATTTTCACTCTATCAAATTCAGCAAAATGTTACTGGGTCAAGGTAGATATGAAGAAGACACCATGATGTTTATCTCTATTAATTCAATGTTTATTTTATAAATATCGCGACGAGTTCAGGTGTGATATGATATAAGTGGTATCTCCGTCAGTTTAAATTTCACCGTGAGAGGGAAAGATCGAGAAGGGAAACAAATATGATGAAAGTTTAGACGTTGTGAAATCTCACTAAGCATTTTTGACTTCATGAAAACTACCTACAAGGAGGTCTATGAATGTTGACTGATTTGAGCTGGGACTTGACATAAGATCTTACAACAGCTTCCAGGTTTTATTCATGTGCCACACTTTGATGTCATGATATAGATACGGATATATTAAAGATCATTTAAGTTGCAAAAAAACTTTGAAACAGAAGAGATACAACGAATATATAATACCTAGTGGAATAGAGTGCATGGGATATGTGATTGAATGAAATGGTTCTAGATGCGAGCTGAGACTAATAAGTGAAATACATCATATATTATTCCCAGATTAGATTGGATTGGATGATGACGGAAAAGTAAATTGATAAGAAAATGAGATTGAAAATGATTTTAATGGGAAGGAGAATGAAATGGAATCTGGATGTTATCGAACGAAATGTTCAGAAACCAAACCATTCAATCACTCTGCTCCGTTAAAATGTATGTTGTGCTCTCACGGGGAGTTCATGCTAGGCACTCAATTTTCTATAATAGAACAGGAGTAACAAACTTTAAAATGCTATTATTTATGATCCTTGCTGCAAATGATGTAAACGGCTGAAATAAGATAACCGTCCACATACTTTAGATTATACTGGTGATTTTTTTTTTCTTGGTTGGTTGTTTTTTCAGTCTTCATTTTTAAGGGGAAGAGGGGGGGTTAATCATGCATATACGTATACTAGGCTTATAAATACGTCATAAGTACGTTTTCTTAACACGAGACTCACAAGTGACATTCATTTAGTGGGAATTTTTGGCGGACATCAATATTCAAAAAAATATCATATCCAAAATGCATACGACAGAAAACACGGACTTATTTACGTTATAACCAATGACTATTAGACTGTTTATGTTTTATGTCCCACTGTCATCAGTTAATGGAGTATAAGTGGTTATTAATTTCTGATGTTTCTTTGGACTTTCCAAGAACACCGACTTTAATTATGTGGGATAATATGTGTTCGTCCCACAAGCGTTTATGGAGTGGACCCCCCTTTATTTATTTTTAGTAAAACAAAATATGTTTCCCTCTATCCATATCGTGAAAGATACAAATCTTAAAAATTTTACTAATATTGTTAAATCGCATTGAAAGACTTTGAACACCTGAAATAAGTAAACCTAAGATGATATAAGTTGAAATATGGAAAACATATTTTTAAATATAATGACGACAAGCTACAAGACTCCGTACGTACAGCGGTATCCACTGTACCAGATAAACAAAATTATTTACAAACAACAGAGACTATATTTAGAGCCTGCTTATTTATAAAGGTTAAAAGTTGGCAACGAACAGAAGTAGTCAAGATACATGAAAACTTAGACCCTTTTCAACACATTTTTAAACACAGCATGATGATCTATTTGAAGCAAGTATCAAAAAGATAGCTATACATAACACTTTATAGAAAAATGAGGACTAATAAACATGACTCACGGGGGAATATGAAAACAATCAGATACAAAAAGCTCACAAGTAGACGTACGAAAATGAAAAAAAAGAGATATGGCTAGACAAAGGTTTTAAAAAAACCCACACACTATTGTAGGTCAGACAAGCTATAAAAAATCCATAGAAGAAATCAGCACCAACTATTACAATCTAATTAAAATATATAGATCTCCGATTTCGTTATACTACATATGAGCTCATATGTAGTATAACGAAATCGGGGATCTACATTTTAATTAGATTGCAATTATAAAGACATCTGAAGAAATAGTCGTACACCAAGAGCAAAGAACAACAATGGACAGAAGAGGCACCATTAAAGAAAAACAGAATTTCTAAAAAGTTATACTATTATAAAACCAAAGCTCAATGAATAATTCCAGTAGGTATTGACAAAGGAGAACCTAAATACCATCCCCAGTAATTAAGGAAACAAGCAAAAAAGCAAAATCTCGCCATGGAGAATATACTAAAATCAACACAACAAAGGAGCCCACTAACTGATGAAAAATCTCAGTTACTCTCTGATTACAACGTAAAGATCCTTTTCCACGACCTTTATTTGGAACTTAGTGTTACGCTGCCTTGTACTAATTACTACTATAGTATTTATAACGTCTCACATGCCAAGAAATTGCCTCCGTTGAAAGTCTGCAAACACCCCATAGAGCAAATTACATGGATGATGAATATTGACCATTCGGTATATGGCCGTGTTCTAAGCGACACGTACATGAAGGTCATAAATTAATTTCTTGAATGAAATCAAATCTTTAGCTACTAATGACTGCCGTAGGAGGACAGGTCGACCGGAATTTTTAGCGAGGATTTCTTGGCATGGAGTAACAGATAGAAAACTCAGGGTTAGAATTCATAGAACAGAAAAGGGGCAGTGGCAAATATTTCATGTATATTTTTTTAGCGAGGATTTCTTGGCATGGAGTAACAGATAGAAAACTCAGGGTTAGAATTCATAGAACAGAAAAGGGGCAGTGGCAAATATTTCATGTACATTTTGAACACAAAGAGAATTTACCCGCACCCTTTGCCAAAAAAAAACCCTTTCAAGGCTTTTTTCTTATTTGTGCCTTCGGACTTTATGTTTTGAATTGTAGTTTCACTTTCCATATTCGGTATTTATTCAAATGTAAGCTCCACGTGGTAAAAATCACGTGATACAGGAATATAGTATCTTGGAGTTGGGGCTATTTCTTTCTTTTCGGGCGGGGACTCCAAGCAAACGACATGCATGTGTATAACGGCACTGTAGATTTTCGTATTAGATAAAGAAAGTTGCCGGTCCGGTAAATGAATAAATTGGTTAGAAAGCAAGCTTTTAATTTAAATTAGATTCCTAAGCTTAATTCGATGGTTGAAAATAGAGAGCACAAATAAAAGGGGGGAGGTGTCCACAGGAAATATTTGTATCTTATGAACTCTACATGTATATTTGAAAGGTTTATTTTTTTTATTTAATTAAAAAAGAGAAAAACAAATGTAAGGCAAATTGTGAATGGTCTTTCTTCCTTTCTCCCATGCCAAGAAATTGCCTCCGTTGAAATTCTGCAAACACCCCATAGAGCAAATTACATGGATGATTAATATTGACCATTCGGTATATGGCCGTGTTCTAAGCGACACGTACGTGAAGGTCATAAATTAATTTCTTGAATGAAATCAAATCTTTAGCTACTAATGACTGCCGTAGGAGGTAGACCGGAATTTTTAGCGAGGATTTCTTGGCATGATCATCGGAGTCGACGCCTTTCTGACTATGCAAAATCAAAGTGTCGGACCGTCACCTACTAGTCTACACATACGAGAATACTAAGGTAGCTGTCAACTATAAAACCAATAGATTATTTGAGTATGCAGTATGGGCTTTGCTCACCTGGGACAGTGATGTAACAATGCAACATAAGATTAAGAACGAACTATAAAAAATCAGTTTAAAAAGGCTTAACTCATAAAAGTGGACGTGGCCGGGTACTTGTACATCCCAACAAAAAGACACTTATAAAATAGAGAATGGAAATTGGGAATGGGTCGAAGAGACAACAACCCGAGCAAAGAGTAAAACACAGCCGAAGGCCACCAATAGGTCTACAACGCAACGAGAAACTCCCGCACCCGGAGGTGGGCCACAGGTGGCCAATGACTGACATTAAATGTTTACTAGTTCAATGAAAATGGACGTCATACTTAACTCCTCACTTATAAATGAACTTCTTTTCGTCTCTCTATTTTTAACAGTTTTTATACATGTTTAGTATGACTATAAATGTTCATTTCTGTTCTCGTACTATCAAGGATTTGTATAGTAAGAACTTGTATAGTAAGAAGGTCTTGCTATACAAATACTATACAAATCCTTGGTATGTACTATGAAAAAAAGAAGTATTTTGAAAACATTTTCGTATTTCATTATATACTGTATATCTTACAACAAAATTACTTTCGTTTACCTGTGTACATTATTTTATTTGGTGGCATGTTGTCCAAGGTTATGGTTTTCTTTCTGATATCGTTTAATATCTCTCCCCTTATTTTATTGAATTTGAATTAACATTGTGTCATATATCAAATATATTCGTTAGTGTATGTTCACTTGTTTGTGTTACTAGTAATATGTCTTTTGGTTGAGTTAAGCATTTCAATTGATTTGTTAAAGTGTTTCTTTCTATGTTTTTGTGTTTGCGATTGTTTCATATAAGGGTGAAGGTTGGTACCTATAAAAACGTTTACATTTGTTTGCACCTGTCTTAAGTCACAAACCTGATGTTCAGTGGTTGTCGTTTGTTGATGTGGTTCATAAGTATTTCTCGTTTTAATCACGTCGTCGTCGTCCGCGTCGATCGTCCGAAGACATTTGGTTTTCGAACAATAACTTTAGTATAAGTCAATAGAAATATATGATATTTAAACGCAAGGTTTATGACCACAAAAGGAAGGTTGTGATTGATTTTGGGGATTATGGTCCCAACAGCTTAGGAATTAGGGACCAACAAGGAGCCCAAATAAGCATATTTTTTTAAATTTCCAGACAATAACTTGTGGAATGGTGTATGGATCTCTCTGTCTGAAATTATACCACAAGGGATGGTAAGAATTGGCTTTAGGGGTTATGGCTCAAACCGTTTAGGAATTAGGTGCAAAAAGGGGAAAAACAAGGGTGTCCTGGTTAATGGACAATTACTCAAGTACAAAACATAATTTTAAAGCAGTATAAGGGAGGCGATTCAAACACAACATTGACAATTATCACTTGTAAATTATGTACATGTATAAAGAAATGTTATATTGTCTTGAGGTTTTAGGGTGTTTTATTTAGAGGTTACTATTTTAAAATGCTGATGCAGGTTATTTAATTTTAGCCATGATTATGTATGTCATTTTCTATTTACGACTTTTATGATGTATCTAAATGGGTTATTATGGTGGCAAACTCCAATTAAGATTATGACCATATCTTGTCAAAATAACGGAATTTGATGCGACTGTCATAAAAGTGAGAGGTGTAGCGCTATAAAACCATTTTCTACATTTGAAAATGCCTGTACCAAGTCAGGAATATGACAGTTGTTGTCCATTCGTTTGATGTGTTTTATCCTTTGATTTTGCCATTTGAAAAGGGACTTTCCGTTTTGAATTTTCCTTGGAGTTTTTGTGATTTCACTTTTTAAGGGAAAGATATTTTTTTGGAAAAAGGAGGAGGGTAAAAAAAATGAGTGGATGGGGGTCAATTCGCAACAGCATAGTGTATTGCACAAAAGAAGAAAAAAATGAATATAAATTCAAATTACATACCCAATTCAAATTCTTAGACTACAGTTATTCTGTGTCAGAAACCTATTATGTGTCAAATATTTAATTACAATCTAAATTCAGACCTGTATTGTTGTCTTCTAGTCCCTCCACTATGGTGTTGTTGGTGCCCATTTAGCCTTTCGGACTTGTCTTTTGCATTCTCTTTTGAAAGTGCCTTTAATTTGATTATGCAGTTCTTGGTTCTCTTTCAAATTTTCTGGTTGGTATTGCCTGATGTTTTTTTTTTACATTTTCCTAATTTTGTGATTTATCCAGGATATTAAAGCTTAATGTTTTAGAGAAGATGAGTTTTGGTGGTATGTTCGTGTCCAAATTTCAGTAGAGTTCGTTTTTTAATGTGTCCCATAGTTCTTGTACTGTGCCGCGTCATTTAGGTACATGCCTCTGATTTTGTTGGATAATATGTATCCATGCAGTTCTTGATGGAGATCATCCAATTTAGCTTTTCAATAAATGAAGCATTTACGTGGTCGTGTCCTCTGGTAGTGTGGTTTTGTATCACAGTCTGTTATGATCATGTCATGGTCAGATAATTCTGGATTATATATGAACATATATCTTCAACATAGTTACCTTGTTTTATGCCCTCCCCCTTTAATCATCAGTTTAGTTAATAGAGAAGATCAGAGAACATCATCTTTATAGCGGAAAGTAAAGTTAAAGGATATTGCTAACTTCTGTTCTTTCGTCTTAAGAAGTTTTTGTATGAAGTCAGCCTCATATAAATATAGGAACAAGTCGACAAGAAGAGCACAGTTGGTTCCAATGGGAATGCCAATTGTTTGTTGAAAAATACGTCCTGAAACGTTACAAATATGTTATTAAGTGAATCAAGAAATCAAGCATCTTGATAATATGGAGACGAAGTCCCCTATTACAGTAGAAAATTCAATAAAAAAAAAAAAAAATTAGGAAAATTTCCCGAATTTTTCATTGTACTAATGAACTCAAAATCGTTCAATTTTTTTTTGTCGTGTTTTTTAATTTCCGGATCTGCGCAGAACACTTAACTCTACTTCCTTCTTCCGGTCTTGTTGTCGTGAGACTTTGATTAGTCTAGTAAAATATAGGAACTCAAGGAACACTATACCAATATTTCATTTTTAATCATTCTTTGTCTTTGGTATGAATAAACGCTGTAATATATAAACGTTTATTCAACTGTGCTCTTCTTGTCGACTTGTTCCTATATTTCCGTTTCTTTTTTTAACAAATATTTAAGTTACAAAAAAATAATTCATACAGACTTCGTCCCCATTTACAGGTTATGCCTGCCTCATATTATTAAATAATTTTTTGAAAAGACCCGCTTCAAAAACTTATTGCAGAAATTATCAACCAATCAAATGAACGTTTACAAAAGTGTCGTTCGCTGCTCCTGTGACTTCCGTTTTACTTTATTTTTGACAGGTAAAAATAAATAATATTACATTTCTCATTTGAGGGTTGAATACAATAAGTTGTACCGGTTTGTCATACATGATTTACTCTTTGACAATTGCACAAGGAAAAGACCTGAGACTGACAAGTTATGCCTAAAAATATCACCTTTAAATTAAGCCTGGAGGCTCTGACCTCAGATTCCCATTATAGAAATGAACTCTGTCCCATTGCATTGTATACGGAAGAATCTACCACTGTAATAATATTTTGTGGGTCGGAGATATGTGACTGTTCACTGGAATATCGTTTTCTGTTTTTTTTTCATTGGTACTCAAAACAATTATGATTGATAGGAACCCTCATAATAACTCCAAGTTGAGCATACAAGCTGAAAGTCTAAAGAGTCCTTGTGAAAGGGATTCCTAGATTTAGACAATAACATTCATTATGTCTGATCATCTCTTTATACTCAAACTCAGCAATTCACAACATTTGAGGAACCAAAATAGGTAGAAAAACATGCACACATGTATGGTTATATTACATGTATACTGTTATAACTTATGGTCCACCATATCTACTTTTCATTACAAGAATTTGTTTACAGTACTTTACAGTACATTTGAAAATGCCTGTACCAAGTCAGGAATATGACGTTCTTGTCCATTCGTTTTTGATGCGTTTTGTTATTTGATTTTGCCATGTGATTATGGACTTTCCGAATTGATTTTCCTCTAGATCTGAGTTCAGTATTTTTGTGATTTTACTTTTTACACTGATTTTTTACAAAATTTAGATCTTTAATGTGCAAATTGCTATATACAACTTCCACATGTAACATATATACTGCCATTTTAACTTTTGATTGAAATGAAAAATTATGACAGTGAAATTAATGACTATCACAACCATGAATCCTGATCTCTTCAAGACTGTTGGCTTAATTAATTACATTATATAAGGTGTAGAATAGTATTACACTCATACTTTACTCCAAATTAGTTTTAATCAGGAAAGGTGAAACATAGGTTACGGGTATAATCCTACTTATATATAAATTTTGATATTATCATTTAATTACAGATGTGTCAAGTTACACCCTATTGAATATGGCGACTGAGGCTGAGGGTAAAATTCAGGTAAGAGGTTCAAAATACTATCTCTTAGGCTCATATACATAGAAATCTTTTTAGTTCATTGTTTTTATTTAACATGTTCATTTTTTATGGTTACTGCAAATCTAATGAAAGTTTATTACAATTTTCGTTTGCTGAAAAACAAACTTTTCTTTAGATGATAAAAATGAAAATTCTTCAAATTTCTCCACAGATTTTTACTGCTGTATACATTGTTAAAACAGTTGTTTAGTTTCATAAATGGAAATTAAAATGATTGTAAAAAAGATAATTTTCATATTTTCTAGAAAAGTGCTATTTTGTGAGGTTCTTTTTATTTTTAAAAAGGTTATACACTGTTATTACATGTAAGATCAGTTGAAGATAGAGTATTATCTGGTTTTAATATATGCAAAAAATAAAATCAATATTTTATTTTTATGAACATTATGGATCACTGTACATGCTGTATCTAGTCAGTCTTTTTGATTGAAGAAAAAAAATCCTGTAATCTTAAGGTTTAATTTCCCTTGTCTAGATATCATTGGCCTAAATTTGCATGAAATATTTGCCACTTGACAGTAAACTATCAATCATTTTCCAGATATCCACTACAAAATTATATCAATATTTTCAAATTTAATCTCTATAAAACCAAGAGAAAATTAAAGAATTATTGAGTGATACAGAAATTATTTCCCATTTTTGTGTTGACACCTTTTATATCTGACAGCATGGAATTTTCTTTATTGTTAAAGGCCTTATGTCCTATAATTGCATACAAGTGCATGAAATTTGGTAAATATTGTTTTATTGGCAATCATACCGCATCTCATCTCAATGCTTTGATTTTGATGTTTCCTTGGGTAAACAATGGTACAAAATGCTTAAATGCTTATTAACATAGAAGATGTAACAGTTCAATGATGACTACTTATTTCCTGTTATACATAATTCACAAAAAAAAAAGTAGCCACAAAATTTAACGATATCTATAATTCCACTTCTGCAATAGTGAAGAGTTTGAATGGGGTTTAAAGAATATAGACTAAAGGGCCAGAAAATAAGAATATGAAAAAAGCCCAAAAGATTACAAAGAATAGAGAAAAACAACGTAATAATTTAAACAAAACAGGAATGAAGACCCCCTCTTTCCAGGCCCTAAAAGTAAGGAGAACTATATTTTCTGGTCTGTGTATTGGTCTGTTATTCCATTCGTCCAGTCTGATAAGATACATGTATTATGTATCAGGTTTAAGTTATTGATTAAGGTTACGGTTGACAAGGAAGTTGATGTCACATCAACTTGAAAGATAGTGCACATATTCATTACGATATGAACTTTTAAAAGTATTACACAAGAGCTTTTTAAACTAATTATGAGTGTACTATTTTGACCCTTATCCCCTGGTTCCCTGAGCAAAGAATTGTGATGGTGTGAAACCAGTTCATTCTAAGGTTAAAGTTTTAGGTTATCAGGTATCTAGTATCAGGTTCAAGGTTTTGGTTAGGATTTTTTACAAGGAAGTTGACATCACATCATTTGAAAAATGAGTACTGATAATAATTTTGATGTATATTTATTTAAAATTTAAAATCATTTGCCAAATTACAGTTTTGACCCTAATTTTACAGTTCACTAAACATAGACGTAGGATGTAGTGCAGGGAGGACATATGGTATCCAACGGAAACATTCTTGTTGTGATGAAGTTCATTCATAATCAGTTTTTCTATTGAAAATTAAGAAATGTAAATGAAAAGAGATATAAAGATCACATTTATATATACTAGTAAGCTTAAAATAAAATGTAGAAAACAGAGTTTCATCATTAGTGAAATTTTGATTGGTAGGAAAAGACCCCAAAATAAAGAAGAAGACGACGAACTTAACTGGCTTCTATTAGACTTCTAACAAAAACACAATACAATAAGATTTAACCTTATTTTTACTTAAATTTTTAATATATGTAACAATATTAGTTGAGATATAATTTTTTATCAAACAGTGTCAAAGCAAAGGACATTAATTAAGGATGTTAAGTTCTGATAGAAAAAAAAAGTCTTAAGAAATTTTATTTAAGATGTTTACCCTGCTCCTAGTGCAATTTAAATAAGGATTCCAATAAGATTTTGTATGCAGTTAAGTATAGTAAACGGTGTGTCTGATTTATAAGTAAGTCCATTTCAGTACTGTAAATGAAATGACTTATATATGATGACTGAAATTAGTGGCCAGCATTATACTGTTAGGATGGATATTTCTCTTATAAATCTCATAAACTAAACATTTCTTAACTTGTACACAATGTAGCTCTGTTTGACACAAATGTTTGGAAGAGGGATATAAGTACAGGTATTCAAGTGTTATGAAAGACATGGAACTCTTGTCATCTCAACATGAAAATCATTAAATCTCATTACAAACATTTTTGTACTTTTATTAATAAATTTGAAATGAGTCATAATTGTCATCTTATGTTGTGTTGTGTAATTTATAGACTGGGATAAAATTCAAAGGTCAATGTTTGACATATCTTGCACTTGCATAGCTGTGAGAATCACTGTCAATATCAAAGCATGTAGTAGGGGCCTCAATGGCCAAGTGGTCTAAGTAGTTACTACTGTAATCACTAGCCAGTCAACACCGTGGTTGTGAGTTTGAACTTCGCTCATGCGGGTGCACTCCAATCCGATCTTTATTGACTAGGATTGTCAGTTTTCCTATCGAAGCTCTGTTGTTTCCTCCGGGCACTCCCGCCCTGGCTTCCTCCACCAATAAAAACTGGCCACCACGAAATAGCCTAAATGCAGTGCTTAAAAGTGGCGTTAAAACACCAAAAATCAATCAATCAAAGCATGTTGTCAAAATAAGGTCAGTCTTACCCAATTGTCATTATAAATGGAATTTGTAACTTATAACAAGACAAATTAAATACCATAATGTATGGCATGCTACAAAGCAACCAGATTTTTACCATAATGTATGGCATGCTACAAAGCAACCAGATTTTCTGTGTACTGTGGGATACCATTTTTTTTGTGAATTTCTCTGTTACAGGTAAACCATTAATATAAATACTTATCAATAGACACATTTTCTATAAGGTTGTATGTAGACTTTGATGAAAACCACGAAATTAAAAATCCACCAAAATGCAAGTTTCCCTCCATCCTCGAAAAAGTTGGTAAGGGAAATTAATGAATCCACAGTTACTGGGTTTCTTTACCTGGCCTTGAAGGCATAACACTTTGCTCAGTGCTCGGAGCACAAAAATCATGCTAGAAACATGAAATCCAGCAATTTGATTGGTTGATTTTCGAGTCTGAGTACAAAAATCATGCTCAAAAGTTTTATGACCGTGAGGCCAGGAGTCAGTTTCACAAAAAAAATTGTATGACTATGAGTATACTGAAATGTTCATTCATGACTTACAATTGATATAAGCTGTCAGTTTCTTTTGTGAAACCTACTTCTGAATCCTTGAATACTATATGAGATTTGTATGAATGAAAACCTCAACATCTTGACTTCAGAATACTACCAAATGTCTTTTTTTATAAAGTAAATTTAATATTCTCCAATCAGAGATTGACATAAAACATCTTAAAGAAATAGAATCATTAGCCCAATGTATTAGTTAGGTGGAATTTCCGTTTGCAAGCTTCAGTGTCTCCTGAATATGCATGAAATATTTGCCACTGGACATTAAGCAACCATCAATCAATCAATTCAGTGTCTCCTGTTTTAGCCTTTTGAATTGTAAATTACATATATGGAATTAGTACTTTATATACCAGAACATTTTATTAACAATAGAAAGTTAATATTTCCTGTGTGTATCTATACACATTTCAAGTACAGAATCAAGGCCAAATTGATGTTTAAAACTCGAATAATCATTTAAAACTAACACATAACTTGGCAAATGGGTAACAAAATTAAGGAAAACAATAACAGTCTGTTTTTACAGTTTGATAAAAAATAAAAGGAGATATGGGTCAAACTTCAATGATACAGCAACCAAACAACAAAAAATACCAGGAATACACTTAAAAATGTACATCATTTATATAATCACACAGAGATTAATACAGGTCAGGGCCTAGCTTAATATTTTCATAACTCCTTCTTAATATCAATGACAACTAAATGCTTAATTCTAGGCTCATCTTTTTAACTAGATAGACCTCTTGATAAAATTTAATGGAGCCTACCATTTGTAATTTATCTGACATATGTAATCAAAATTACATACATCAAATGCATTTATTGCAAACATTAATCTACAAACACAATACATGTGTAAAATGATTAGGTCAAGTAGAACATCACACTTTATGTAACGACGCAACGAATATTTAAATTTGACTGGCCTTATTGAACTCTTTTTGAAGTTTCCCAATAATAATACACATGTGCTGTAATAAATATAATCTTGTTTAATTTAATGGGGACATATATTTCATGCAGACAATCTTAAAAGGTAGGTATACATGCATGTACATGTAAACGGTATAATACTGTATTTAGAAGGTGATTATGTTGTGAATTATTTTCATTTAAAATGTATGCTTTGATGTCTTATTGATGTTGTTATACACATGCTATCATCATAAAAGAATGTTTTGAATCTGAAACATGTTAATTAAATATCATGATCTTTTTTTTATCTTTACTGGAATAAGTACATGTATGTGTATTAATGAAAGTGCTTAAAGGCAATTTGAATGTAATGAATCTTTAATCATCATGATCCTTTTATCTTTATGGGGATAAATATGTACATTATTAATATAACTGCACCAATGCAAATGTACAGGCAAACGAAATCAAAAGGAAATAAAAATATTGGTACATGTATTACCATTTATATCTAGTATTATCCAGAAAAGAGATTACCCCCAGTACAGCAAAATGCCTAGTGTGTAGGTAAAGGTAATATCTTTGTTTAGCTTGCTAGCTGAACCGTGAAGTCATTTTGTAGGTTAGGTGTGACTACCCTCTTTTAAGAGTAGACTAGTCAGACAAGCCAGATAACCAATCTATCTGTGTGTAGGACTAGACTACCTCAAAAGGAGGGTAGAATACCTTACCTTATAATGATTTCAGTTCAGCTAGCAAGCAATTTTTTTTTAGGGGGTTCGGGTGCTTGAAACGGGAGAAGCTTAATTATTTCAGCATTACTATGGGAGAGGTCAATGTATTTATAATAAAAAACAAAAAAAATATAACAAAAATGCGTTTTGTTTTTAATTAGCTAGCCTAACAAAAGTAACAAAACAAGTTTCAATATTAAAGTTAATCTCTGTTGGTCTACCAAAACTCTCTGATTCTCCTACTGACCTGTATTTTGAAAAGCTTCAACACACTTTCTTTGTCAGCTGTATCGTTCCTATGCACATGGAGCATGGCAAGCCCACAAAGCCTGCCACCACCCATTGTAGCCCGTTCCCAGGTTTTCAAACGCCTTAAACTTGAAATCAATCTCTAATAACAGACTGATGTGACAGGCAGAGTTAAAAGTCATGGATTTTTCTAGCATTCCACAGGGTCCGGTTTTCGGACCCCTTCCCAACGGCAAAAAACCTACATTTTTCCCAATTTTGGGAGTAAAATTCCCACATGATCACAAAATTAAATAGAAACGGGATATATTTTATACAGAACTCAAAATATTTTAGTTCAAAAATTTTCATGTCAAAACAAAAAAAAATGTAACAATCCTTTAAGAAGTTAGAACTCATTATTTTGATACTCAAGTAAACTTTAAAGCCATGTTGTTATATTTAAAAACAAAGAAGGTGTAGGTAGTCCTTACTTTATTTTCACCAACAAAACAAAATTTAATGAACAAAACACATTAAAACTAACATCCGGTATATTGGTTGTTTTTCCCAATTTCATTGAAAACCGCGTTAAAAAATTCCCAAAACTGGCCAGGGTCCTTTTTCCCAAAATACTCAGATAAACCCCTGAAAGTACTTCTAATATTATGAAAGTTATAAGCGTATAAAGGACGAGAACATGTTAATGTTAATATGAATATGAACACAGTCACTGCTTTATTATATGTATTTATATATATTTATGTCCAACAGCAAGTTATAAGCTTATAAAAGACGAGAACATATGTTATGAACATCAATTAGGATATATTTATTTTTAATACATAATCATTAACCATGAGAATTGATACAGAGAAGACTAGACCAACATTGTTACTTAACCGGATTTGACGTGCTGATGTCACAAGTGATCACAAGTTACCTGTAAACATGCCACTGGAAGACACATCAACCTGCCTGGACACATTATTCTACCAATTTTCAAGTCATTAGTTTGACCTACCGGGGTTCGAACCCCGACCTACTGCACTAAAATCAATGGATCATGCTAGCATACAACCAATCTCCGTACAGCGAGGTGTTTATACTCATGAGTTACCTTTTTCATCTTTTTTATCTTTAAAGAACCCGTCTTCAACCAGTTTTGTAATGACATTAAGATTTGTTTCATTTTTTTTAATTTTGATTTGTATTCGGAACACTTATGTTTTTACCGTCACCACTATGGTAAAAGCTGCAATCGCTGCTGCAGATTGGACATACTGTATGTAGTGTGCTGGTATATAATTTGAAACTCGAAACTCTCATATTGATAATGTAAAATACATAATTGGAAAAAAATGACACTTTTAAAGTTTGGTCGTTGTTTCAATAGTGAGGCATTTGCCTCGGTTGCCTCCATTACGCTACGACCCTGTGGATGCTGGTTGGAAGTTTAAATCGACTGCCAATAGCAACTTAGGTCAGCTTTCTCATTGAAACCTTTTATTAGAAATTACATTTTGCATTTATTTTCAATAACAAGCATTATAAACAAAGAATTATTTAATTCTGGAATAATATTGAATTCTGAAAAAATGATGAGAAATTTATGATGAAAACTAACCCAACTAATAAGGGTTAGCCATGCATGCACTCATGGCTAAGGGGGGTTGGTTAATAGTTCGTACTGAAGTGATAGTGATAGTAAAATTAAACTTAGCCAGACATACATGGCTAACAAGCATGGCTAACCCTATTTAGTTGGGGTAGTTTTCATTATATATTTCAAATAAATTTTCCAGAATTCAAAATTATTCCAGATTCAATTATTTCATTGTTTACAGATGAAGGTCAATGAAAACGATCCATTCAGATATATACTTCCTTCAAATATATAAACTTAAGAAGGTACTTGTAATTGTCAAGTATTGTTTCTTTTAAAAGTTTTAAATGTGGTTCATTTGTTACATTATAATGAATCAAATTTTTGATTCTTTGTTTTTCAAAACAGTCTGTATAATGATTGATTATGAGGGTGGTTGGTAGGCATAGGGGGTGAGGGGAATGTCTGCATTGAATGTGAAACTGTGTTTTTAAACACATCTGCATTGTTTCTTGTTTTTTTCTCAAATTATAATTTTATTTATGATATTTGAATGTTGGGCTAACTCTACATGAATGATAATGACTATTTGCTATTTTAAGAATAAGAAAGATGTTTCATTATCAGTCTATTAGCTATACATAATTTAGCTTTGCTTAATCATTAGTGTGCTTGATCAGCTACAAGTTCACATCATGTGACATTGGAATCATGTGACTTGTTATGCATGTATTATAAACTGGAGATATATACATCCCTGTCAAAGAACCTGAACCAACACCTTATGCAGTTCATGAGATTCTGTATAATTTTTATGTTTACAATCTTAGAATTTACTGAACAACAAATACATACATGTACCTACTTGGTGTATGTAAAGATAAGGAGACGGGGTTTTATCTCTAATGAGGTAACGATCCACAAGAGACATAGGATCAGGATCTAAACAATAATATTTTATATAGCTCTGTACAGTCCTCACAATGAGCAGAACACATAAAAATTGTGATGGTGACAGAGAAAGCAAGGAAAGATCCTAAGAAAAAAATTTAAAAATCAGTTGGAAAAAATCGGACCTGTCATTTATTCTGAATAGAATTAAATTTGCACACAAAAACCCTTACAAAAAGACAAGAAATTGTTTTTTTGACTAATTCTTATATACTTTCTTTGTTTGAATCCTGATACATATGTACGTCTATGTAAGTTTCTGTTTTTTGAAACTTGAATATTTTCATGCAATCTAAAACAGTTGACTTCAAGTTCTGTATTTCTTCAATTAGTCTAGATACTTAGATCGTATTTATTCTGTACTGAAACCTTAAGAATTTAAGTGTATGAAATATAACCATCTTCATTAAATCCGAATGGAGTTATATGAGACCAGGACAGGAACTTCTTGGTTGATAACTAAACTAGACTTTAATTTTGAGTACTTATAATGATGGTTGATGCTGATCCACTTCCATTGAGTTCTGTATCTTTGGATTTTGAACATGGATTGGAACTTTTTTTTTTAAGGGATAAAGCTTTCTAAAAAGGTTGGAAAGACTTATTTTACTACACATATATGATATTATTCCTTAGGTATTAAGGGTAAGTTTAATATTTATGAGTAAGTGAAATACAAATAAAATATATATCTTATACAAGTCAATAAGTGTTGAAAAAAGAAATATTTTCAATTGCTTACTGTGGATTTATTTTTTGTTGGAATAAAATTGAGAATGGAAATGGGGAATGTGCCAAAGAGACAACAACCCGACCATAGAAAAAAAAAAAAAAAACAACAGCAGAAGGTCACCAACAGGTCTTCAATGTAGCGAAAAATTCCCACACCCGGAGGCGTCCTTCAGCTGGCCCCTAAACAAATATATACTTGTTCAGTGATAATGAACGCCATACTAATTTCCAAATTGTACACAAGAAACTAAAATTAAAATAATACAAGACTAACAAAGGCCAGAGGCTCCTGACTTGGGACAGGCGCAAAAATGCGGCGGGGTTAAACATGTTTGTGAGATCTCAACCTTCCCCCTATACCTCTAGCCAATGTAGAAATGGAATAAACTATTTGTGGGAATTTCATGGATACATCGAATCAAGATTTCAAATGTTCAAAGAAATACTTATTTTCTATAGGTTTGTATGCAGACTTTAACAAACCACGAAATTAAATATTCATGAAAGTGTAAGCCACGAAAAAATTGGTACAACAAAAAATAAAACCAACAGTACTTAATTATAATTGATTAAAGTATTTTGATAGAATTTTTTATAGTTGTCAATGTATGTGATTATTTATAGGATAGCAGTGATGATGATACTGATCGTGGGATTTATTACGATGCTATATCTACAACCTCAGCACTAGACTTGACTGATGACTCCATTGAACCTGATTCTCCAACGAATGTGGAACCTGTGACTGTCAGTAATTTCTTCGAAGCATCTGTTGAGACAGTCAAAGAAGATACTGATTCTGAAAATTTAATAGAATTAAAGATTACAGATGAGGACTTGGAGGAAGCACTTAGACAGTCAGATTTACTTGAACCTGAACAGTCAAACATAGTTAAACAGCCAGTTTATGCTAATGAAACTGAACAGTTAGATTTAGTTAAAAAACAGTCAGATTCAAAACTTCTTACAGAACAGTCAAATGTAGTTGAGCAGCCAATTTACACTAATGTTCCTGAGCAGCCAGACTTGAGTAAACGACAGTCAGATTCCAAACTTCTTACTAAACAGTCAAATGTAGTTGAACAATCAGATTACACAAATGAAACTGAACAGGCAAAAAAAGTTAAACAAAAGTCAGATTTAGTCAGTAGTGTAAAACTGTCATTTGGTCAGGTTGGTGTAAAAGGACAAACAAGTAAAGTAAGCGTGAAAGAATTGAGTAAGAAATTTAAAGTTGAAGATGACACTAGGGGTACATACTGTTTAGCAAAACCTCTTAAATTAGACTCAGACCAATATTGTTTGGCAAAGCCTGTGACTGAGGACCCTGACGGAGAAGGCTACATAAAGGCAAACAAAGTAAACAAATCATTGGTACGAAAACCAGCTAAATACAAATATGACCCGCCATGGAACAGTGAGTTTCCCATGGTTATGGTTCCTGGTAAGGTAGATCAGGGCGAACAAAAAAAAACTTCTCAAAAGAAAACTGAATTAGTTCAAGGAGACGAACAAAATGAAGTGTTTACAGAAGTGAAACCTGACTTTGTTACGAGTGGAGAATTAGAGAGAAGTGGAAAGTACAATCATTTATTTGAAGGATCAGTATCAGAAGAGCCAGTAATGAGTAATTTGTATGGGATTTATACTTCACCACCAGAGGAGGAAACTGACCAACCACAAGAAGAAGGTAATTATCATTGTACAACTAAGTATATTTATCTACATTGTACTTGACATATCATGCATCTTCTTAATTCTTAAGTTTTTCAAGTAGAAATTATTATGAAAGGCTTAAATATCTGTTTTTTATGTTTGTTTTTCTAAGACAATTTTTGAATAGTATACAGGATGTATTGTATTGTATATATTTTCTCAAATTATAGGTGTTCGTACTAGTTCGAAAGCCAAAACAACACAAAAAGGTATTTTGTATACAAATTTTAAAATTGCAAAGCTTAGCGCTTATACCTGCATAAAGGTAGAACATATATTGGCAGAGATTACCCATAGCTTTAAAAATGGGGTAGGTTACTACCATATCTTTTTAGAGACAAAACAGGATCATTTCCCTTAATGCATGTACATGTATATTATCAGAAGTTTATTACCCAGAGAAGTGTTCAACATTTGTTATAGTTTTGAATAAACTGATTAAAATTAATTGCTCCCTTTCTGATATGCCAAATCAGAAAGGGAGCAATTTAAGGATTTCATTTTAATTAGATTATGTAAAAGGTGAATGGTACCACGAATTGAAATATTCAGAAATGATAATTTCTTAGTTAGAACAAAATTTTACAGCATGGATTCACAGCATGTGCTAAAATTATGATGTAATTATATACTGTAAATTCAGAAATTAATGCGAGGTTTTTATTAATGCGAATAATACGACAGAGTTGTAAACGCAATAATTAAAACTCGCATTTTGTAATATTTTAACTGAATTAAGCATGACTTTTCTCAAAATCGTAACAATTAAAATCGCATATAAGTTTAAAATGACAAAATCACAATAATAAATGCACGCAATAATTTCTGAATTTACAGTATTGTATTGTTTTGTATACTCTAGTACTTTTGAGGTTGAGGGATGATAAGTGGTGGCTAAGTGCAATGTACCTATCAAAAATATTGGTATAGTACATGTAGTTAATTGATAACTACTTACTGGTACTAGTACATACATGCATGTAGATCTGTCTTGACACTGAGGTATTTCAATTATATAGATATCAGGGAGATGTTGTTCAATGTACATGATGTTGAATTATAATATACATTGTACCAACATAAACTTGATAAATGTACAAAGTTACATGCTCTTTCCTATATATATGCTATATAAATGTTATAACCTGCTTTAATTGAAGTATTTTTATCACAAAAAGAGCATTTTCATGGGGGTCCTAATAGGGGTAGCCTGGATACCTGGCCCAATCATACTGCGTCGATTAATAGCGGAGCTAATCAGTAGCCAGGACCCCAGGCTACTAATAGGGGTACCTTTGTGATGAATTATAGTAAAAAATCTGCCCAAATGAAGTTAACCTTAACATTTGGTGCATGTCAATAAAATGTACACTGTCTTTATGATGATAAAAAAATCAACTGATTTTGACGAGTCACATCATATTCTTACCAAAAATTATAAAAGTAGGATTACAACTACATTTATTTGCATACTTAAAAGAAAAAAAACATGAAAAGAAACAATAAAAGTTGATTTTCTAATCTTTTAATTTTCAGTACAAAATTTGGGGGCATTTATCAAAAATTGAAAAGCTTTATCTTGTATAGATTTGCAGATTATTTATGCAATCATTTGATACTGTTATCATGGTAATTCAGGAAGCAAAACCATCTTATCAAAAAATAAAATTTTACATGTTAGGTCACGAGGAATTGTAAGGAATAGATTTAGTTACAATTATACCCTAATTTACTAGCTAGATAAAAATAGTGGGTTTAAATTTTGTGTCCAAAAGAACAGAAATTAGATTGTGATAAGCAGATCAATTGTTATCTTAACTTTTTTCTTACCCATTTAATTTGCTCCCATATATGAGAAATTAAGCATGTATGTTCTTGACAAAGGTACTGTAACTTAGACTTTTTACTTTATTTAAAAAAAACTTCTTAAATTCATCTGATGATAGTTCTGAATGAAAAGATTTTTACAAAATAAGGTAAAAAAAATCAGTAAGTAAGGTAAAAAAAAAATTATAAACACAGTCATGACTGAGTGATTTCAAAATTGAATTACATCATTTGTAAATAGATTAAATTTGACCTTTGAAGATAGAATAACTGATAAATCTTATAAGTTGTCACTAATGTGTTAACATGTACATGATGTAACTGGATAAAACAGTAGTTTGGAAGTTTACCCATAGATTTAAAGCTGTAGACGGACCATACACATGCAAGCATTGAATCAGATATTGGCACCGTTATCATGGTTATATGTAATCACACCATTTCTGTACTTAAATGGCTATCTTTGAGAATTTAACCTTTTGGATTTCCTATTCACATTTCCTCCTATTGTCCATATGTTATTTTTTTGTCATTTTTGTCAACAAATTCTTCCTGCTAATTGTGTAACAGTTATAATTGATTTAAGATGTTTAACACTTACTGATGACCAATCCAAGATTTCATTAAGTGATATATGTTATGTGTTTCATTTTTGGCATCCTAATAAGCACAAAAAATGGAATATGTTTAAAGACAATCCTGAAGTTTTTATAAAACATGAAACTGTTGTGATTAACTGGGCATATGAAGAGCTATTATGTGATATGAAAGTTATTATTCACGAGGAAAAAAAGAATTCAAAATAAGGAAATAATATGGTTTAAAACAACATTTGGTCTAAACATGTTCTTTCTTTTGAAATTATTGTTCGATCAACATCCGAATTCAAAACGTTACCACGGTTACATGTATGACAAAGAATATTTCTAACAGAACTGTCATCTGGGAAATTGAGATGAAATGACTGGATTTACCAGTTATTTCAGTTACAAATAATCATATAAATGCTGCATAGATGATGTTTTTTGAACACACTGTAAGAGCTGTAGTTGCTAAGATACATAAGTAAACAATGAGTGTATACTTAGGATTTGAGTTAATTTCTGTTGCAGACATACAGGATGCACAGAGAGTTCCAGCATTACCTATACTGATATCATCTGGAGTCTATTCAAATGGTAGGTACATGCTATTGTATATAGATTAGATACTCTTTTTTGATGAATTGTAAAAGTTATCTCCCATTTCCTGCACTATGTTTTCTTTTTTGTCGAGCCTTCAACTTTTGTCGAAAAGCGAGACATAGCGATCCTACATTCCGTCGGCGTCGGTGTAGGCATTGGTGTCGTCGTCGTCGGCTGCGTCCACAAATATTCACTCTGTGGTTAAAGTTTTTGAAATTTTAATAACTTTCTTGAAATATCCTGGATTCTACCAAACTTGGACAGAAGCTTGTTTATGTTCATAAGATAGTATCCAGGAGTAAATTTTGTAAAAATAAAATTCATTTTTCTGTATTTTACTTACAGATAGACTTAGTTTTTTCTGCCAGGAAACATTACATTCACTCTGTGGTTAAAGTTTTTAAAATTTTAATAACTTTCTTAAACTATCCTGGAATTGTACGAAACTTTGCCAGAAGCTTGTTTATGATCAGAAGATAGTATTTAGAAGTAAATTTTGTAAAAATAAAATTCCATTTTTCCCGTATTTTCTTATAAATGGACTTAGTTTTTCTTCCAGTTTACATTACATACAGTCTGCAGTTAAAGTTTTAAAACATTATTAAGATCCTTTTAAACTATCCTGGATTTTTACCAAACTTGGAGAGAAGCTTCTGACAATCAAAAGATAGTATTGAGAGGAATAATTTTATTGATTTTTTTCATCATTTTTGTTGAGTGTGTGATTAACAGCAAAAGTAGGCGAGACACTGGGTTTCGCGGAACCCTTACAAATTTTAACTCTATCCAATGACTCAAATTGCAAGTAAAGTTTTGCTCTTTGAGTTAAATATATATTCCTTTTGTTGCACCAAAATTGATATGGTCTTATGAATTCCTGGGGTACATGTACCTTTACCCAAGCTATATGTTCTTCCAATTGATTTTTTTTCTGGAAAAATTTGACATCAAAAAGCAAATATCTTTATGTCACAATATGCATAATCGTATGACACATTGTTCCAAAATGACCCATTTAAAATGGGGCTGATCATTCATGAAATTGAAAAAGAAATCTGTATTAATATGTCATGTATGTTGGACTTAATTATTAAGTTAATAATGTCATGACTCTTTAGTAAAAATGTATAAAACTTTTAGTCTCTGTTGAAAAGGTTTTCAAGTGGTTCAGAACTGATTTTAGAGACTGACGGATTAACAAATTAAGGTCAGATACATTGTAATGAAATAATTTCAGTGGATAGCTAAGGACCTGTTGATTTTCACTTTTAAAAGTTACAAGGACTTACCATTGATTTAAACCTGTTTTCTTGTGTTTTCAGTAGGAAAATTTTGTATAAAATTGAGAAAGGAAATGGGGAATGTGTCAAAGCGACAACAACCCGATCATAGAGCAGACAACAGCCGAAGGCCACCAATTGGTCTTCAATATATGTCTTTTCTTACAATATTAATCGAAGAAAAGAAGGAAACTAAGAATGTAAGAAGACATCATGTATTCAAATTTGGGATTTGTTGAATACCTCTGAAAAAATTATTCATTATAGGATTAAACACATTTTTTCTAGAGGTTATTGATGTGTAAACTGGGGCGATTAACTCACAAACTGAATAAAAGTCCAAAGGACTTTTATGTTAAGTTTGTGAGTAAGAGACCCGGTTTACACATCAATAACCTCTAGAAAAAATGTGTTTAATCCTTATTATTCTTCAGCCAAACATACGCCATTATTAATTTACAATATTTGGTTGACAGCTACTATATTTACCATCAAAAGCACAATGGCATGTTGTAACTAAGGAGTACGTTGCCATCTAGACTTTCTAAAAACCATAAATGTCTGATAAATGCAACAGAATCTAAAATGAAAAAGCACCTACCTCAAAAACTTCATTTTAATTAGATATTATTCGAATTTGAAGCGTACACATTACGAAATAATCTTTCCCTTGAAAACTTTCATTCGTGTGACGTCATGTTTTGCCATGACGTAAATTCGCCAAATCCTTCATGAAATTTCGCTGAATTTTATTTAAATTTTATTTTATACATTTTCGAAGCTTTAGAGCATTTCTTTTTTGTTGTTGTTATATATGCATTAGAATGGAAACAACTGGTATGCAATTGTTTTATAATCTCAATTTGCTGAAAATCCCAGTATCCTAGCAAGAATGTGTATCGTGCATGAATAGATTACGAAAGTAGTTTCGGAAACATGGTTTATCGAGGTGTAAACCAAGATAAATATTCTAATTTACCAATCTAATTCAAGTATTTATAGATATTCAAATGATATAAGAATTATATAGTTTGAAATGACATAATTTTATGCTGCATGCTGTAAAAAAATGGTATATGGTATATATGTGTTATGGTATGGTGGTACTATGGTACTAAAAGACGGACATTTGACTGAAGTAAATTGAGAAGAAGAAAAAATGATTAACAAAAGATAAAAATATCCTTGTAGGTCATTTAATATCTATATAGCCTTAAAATATGTAAATAGTTATATTATTCACTAATTAAGATTGATTTAATCAACCACCAGGGTAATAGATAAATCCGGCTGATGTGATCTGTCAGTAAAAATATACATAGCATGACAAATTAGATGACTATATGTTGCCAAATAGTATAACACTTTTAGTAACTTCATACTGAGTCCTTGTCATAACAAGGTTAAGAATCTAGGTAAAAATAAAACGAATCTTCAAAGTACGGCCAAAGCTATTTATTATTAGATGATGGGAATATTTTGGATGAATTTTTAAATAACAGGTAATATTTGATAAATATTCAAGTTTAAAATACTTCTATAAATGTATCATATTCATATATTCAATACTTAATCTATAATTTGTCAAAACTTTTTTTTATTTGTTTTGTATGTGGACAGATTATTTGGAAAAGTGTCCAGACCAAGGGCAATATGGTGAAACAAATGTTTAGCATTGAAAGAAAATCACTATAAATACTTATTCAAATCAATCCATAAAATGAACAGAAAATAATAACATCAATGATACAGCTTCTGTAAGTCTTAAAAAACAGTTTTCTACTTTAATATCCTCGTAATTCCCTTGAAAATCTCAGAAAAGTGATGAAAACTGGATTGATTTAGTTCTGGGGGTACCAATGTTCTTGAATTGGCCCAAAAGAAAACAATGTTTTTTCATAGATACTTGTTTTTTGTTGTCACATACAAGCATTGAAGGTTAGTTTAAATGGTAAATCCCTGCATCTCATTAAAGCTTTAATTTATGATCATGCTGATTACTGTAATAGTTCGCACCCCCTTCTCCCCTTGAAATTTTAGGTAAAAAAACTTTTTGTACCTGTTAGAAAAGGTCTCATGAAACTCCAGTAATTTCATATAATGCAAGGTCGTTTTTGGAGAATAAAACTGCGGACTATTATGTAACAAGCCTTTTAACGGTATTGTGGTTGAATAAAATTATTCTGAATGGTTCATACTCCTACTAAATTAGGCCTAAAATTGATATTTCCCTTGATATTAAATCTTATATATCAAATACAACACAGTTACACAGTATAGTAATAATAACAAGAATTACAGTACAAGTTCTCATTACATGATGTGTCAATGAACAAGTGTCTTCTTGACTTGAGTCTATAGCGAAAGTCATTGGCCAGAAAGATGACCGCACAGGTTTTAAGTGCAATGATCACATGATATAAATAGTCATAAACGTCTGACAAAAAACTAAATTTTATTAATGACTAAAAGAGGAAATTGTAGCTTTATGATTGGTTTAGGGTTAATATTCAGTCCAATAGTTAACCATCTATATATATATTTATGTTTTGTAAATGAAAGCATATCTATGTTTTTTAATAAACATTATTTTGACGATACATTAGAGCTGTATCATTGAACAGATTAGCATTAAGGTGGTTTTAATATTTTTTACTTATTATAGGCTTGCTGATATTTCACTCGAGTTGAAAGATACTGCGGAAATATGCTTCAAGTAATTTGAAATAACAAAGTTTTTGTTTTAGCTTTGGAAAATTACACAAAATTTGTTATTATTTTAGGAAACAAAGAGCAAGACACAGATTTTTTGACAAACTTTAATCTTCAGTTTTTCATTTTATTATCCTGATCCTTTGAACAATTAACAATGATTGTATATTTTTACCTGTATTTAACAGCCTATGAAGGTAACTTCACCTCTAGTATGCGTAGTTCAGCCACTATACGTAGCCAGGAAAATCCATACGAAGATGTCCATAGTCGCGCCAGTGAAGATGTTGGCTGGAATAGTTCTGAATTTGAAAGTTCCGGGAGTGATACAGATTTTGAGAATGCCCCTGGACCAGAAGATGCGATATTTGACAAGCCTTTACCACCAACACCAAAAGAACTGGCAAAATTAACCCCTGAGGTATACTTATACATGCATGTATAACATATATAGATTAGACCGTTGGTTTTCCCCTTTGAATGATTTTACATTAGTAATTTTTTTGGGCCCTTCATAGCTTGCTGTTCGGTGTGAGCCAAGGCTCCGTGTTGAAGGCCGTACCTTGACCTATAATGGTTTACTTTTATAAATTGTTATTTGGATGGAGAGTTGTCTCATTGCGACTCATACCACATCTTCCTATATCTATGTATTAAAGAATGACAAGATTATTCAGATATACTTTCACAAGTTAATGTTATTGGCCGAGATTATCAGAAGATACTACATTTGTAAAAAATTTCACTATCACTATGAGGACAATGTTTCAAATTTCATTAAAAAATTTGTTACTCATGGACGTCAAATTTTTATTGCTAAGCTTTATTCAAAATTCTTTTTTTATTTTTTTGTCGAAAAAAATAATGCTAAATTTTGTTTTAATTCATTGTAACTAAAGAAAATATCTAGAGATTTTACCTAGATGTATTAATTTATAAATACCTCTTAAGGTGGTAATTAACCTAACACTACAGGGAGATAACTCTGAAAAATCAGCTAACCATTTTAATTACGTTGTGTTGTTAAGGGAATATTAAGCTTTTCAATGATCAAAATTAGTGTTTATCAAATTGCTATACATGTATAACCAGTGTAATTTTTCTGACAAAACGGTTGGTTCAAAATTTTTGAAATTTTTATATTTTTGTTTTAAGGGGTCAAAGTAAATACATGTACTTTGACAAAATTTTATGAAAATTAATGAGCCAAATTAATTTTAGTGAAAGTGTTGGGTACCACCTTAAAGTATTAAAAGTAATGATAGAATAAGTTAAAATTCCTTCCAATGTATCAATGATATATTTCTTTTTAAAATGGTTTCACAGATTTCTTAAGAAAGTTTCAGCTTAGTATATTGAACTAGAATTTTGGATCTGTCAAATTTTACAAGCTTTGATTTAAACATTTGTTTTATACTCTCCAAAATCGAAGGATCTTGTATATACCCCCTCAAGACGTCACAATTATTTGAATTTATATACCTCTATAATTAGTAACTATTTGTGTGAAAATTGTACATATTCAGCTTCATTGGTTAATAAAATATCATTTTGATATATGACATAATTTTTCAAGTACATCAGATGCTAAAACGGAATTTAGATAATAATTTCCTTTATCTAAAAATAATAAATATAAATCATGAAAAGCTGTAAGCTTGTTATAAATATATATATATGACACAAATACTCTTATTAGTATCTTTTAAGAATAAACTTCTAATCAGGAAGTCATCAATTTTCTAAAAGTGTCCAATACACTAAGATTATCCCTCCCTATAGTAAATGTGTAATGTAATTGAAATGTGTGTTAATTAAAGTTTATAAAGCTGCATTTGTCTTCTTGCGAAAAAAAATGACGTTGTTGACTCAAAATTCAGGGAGAATAAGTGCTAATTTTAGGAAGATTTGGACAATAGAGGAGGTATAGTAAAGTTTTGTATGATCGTAATCAGTAAACATGATTAATAGATTATTAATGAAAACAGTGGTTCAAATAGAAATAATAACATATAAACAAATTAATGAGGGTTGATTGTTGATTGCTTTATGTCCAGTGGCAAATATTTAAAAAATTAACACAACAAAATTAATAATGAAAAAGAAAAGAAAAAAGAAAGAGAAATGTCTAAATAAGAACAAATCCATTCATTAAATATTAATAAATATCTTAACTGAAAATGTTTATGTATTTTCATAGGCAAAAATTTCATAACTATGTTGAATGAATCTGTATTTTCCTAGTAAGTGTATAATGCTTAACTTCAGTGATGATTGAGATGAATATATATATATATATAATATATATATATATATATATGTCAAAACTTAGTGTCAACTTGATGCATGTATTACATGTATTAAGAATGTGTCAATTAGGCATTCATTTCTATATAATTCTAGATAAGGGATTAAGTTATACTTGTGAAATTGTTTTTAACGCCTTTAAAGTATTGAATGAAAAATTAACTATCAGTCAAATTAAAAAAAAATCATTTAGTTATAAGGGTCTGGAAAGAGGGGTCAATAATATCTGTATTTAAATTTTAACAATATCTTTTTAAATAACCCTTCTTCTTTAAATTTCTCTCGAAAATGATTTTACTATTAAACTTTTCTGTAAATGGTTTATTTATTTTGTACATGGTTTATTTCTGTAATATATAGTACATTTAACTGAATACTTTTACCTTTTTTGTTAGTTTTTAAACTTTTGCATACCATTGTTTTCTATTATTATGTATATTTTTTTATGCCCCACCTACAATAGTAGTGGGGCATTATGTTTTCTTGTCTGTATGTCCGTTCGTCCATCCATCTGTTCGTTCTTCCATTCGTCCCGCTTCAGGTTAAAGTTTTTGGTCAAGGTAATTTTTGATGAAGTTGAAGTCCAATCAACTTGAAACTTAGTACATATGTTCCTTATGCTATGATCTTTCTAATTTTAATGCCAAATAAGAGTTTTGACCCCAATTTCACAGTCCATTGATCATAGAAAATGATAGTGCGAGTGGGGCTTCCGTGTACTGGGGACACATTCTTGTTTATCTTTATTTTCTTTCCATTATTTTCTATCCTGTATAAATTTCCCCCTATCAGACACTTAGTAATGAGGCCCAAACCCCATTATGAGGATTATCTAATCTCCAGTTGTTATTTGACAAGGTTGTCACATGTTTTGAAATGGCACTTGTATGCTATAGCTTATATGCCATTTTTCTATTGTAAATGGGAATAAAGGTGTGTTTTTTTCTTACAAAATAAATTCTTTTCAATAACAGTTTTATTAAGAGAAAAAAATATCTCTGGGAACCCCTCCCCTTTTGGGGATTTATGTATTTTGATTGGTTAGGTAACTAAGCTAGTAGTATTGAATATATATGTCATTGTTTGAAAAGGGTTGTTTTTCAAGTTCAAGAAAAAAAACCATAAATCTGAAAAAAGTGTTATTCTAAAAAGCTTGGATTAATATATGAACATTTTTCCTGGCAGTTTTTGTGTTAAAGGATATATTAAATCATGGTGAACTTAGACATGTTAGAGTCATTCAATACAAATATGCTATACAGTGAGAATGTAATATATATATATATATTTGTGAATAATTAATATATGAATGATGAAAATCTAACTTCTTGTTTTCTTGACTATCAACTGTATTGCCATAGACAACTGGACTATGCCCTACCAACAAGAATTCTGAGTTAGTTCCTCTGTAAATAACATGATCAGAGCAAGGACACATTTGAAAAATCATAAAATATCAGCAAAATAAGACTTATAAGTCTTTGTTGGTCATGAGTGGTGCTTTATTTTAGTAATGCCTATAATTTTAACAATTACAATAGATAGGTATAAACTGTAAAAGGGGCACTAGCTGTCAAATTCATGTTCACCGATTTAACTCAAGTTCTCATATTTGATTTATAACAATGTAAAACATTTATCCAAATTATATATAGTCTAAAATAAACAATATACCAGCTTAGGCTCGAAAATATGCAGGTTTGTTTTGTGTGTATTTTTGTCCAGACGCTATCTAATTAAGTGTTGAGTTGACCCCTGAAGACCTCCAATTGTCATATAAGTACATGGGAGAGATCCGTTTGCGCCAAAAATGCGTCCTTTTGCGCCACATCTTTTTTCTCCAATGCTACGTTTGCGCCACCTGTTTTAAAATTACATGGTATCATTTGCGCCAAAAATAAATCATACGATTGCGCCAATTAGAAGAAAAATTACTTCCCTCCACCTTTATTCGGACTTGGAAACAGCAGTTTAGACAACAAATGTTTCCTTTTCTGAAACATACTTTCTTCTTACTGCTGCTGCATGGGTACTTCCTAATTTAATGTATGTAGTAGCTTGTAACTTCACTTCATTGTCCAAAAAGACAAACATTTGAAGGATGAAATACATAAAACAGTTCATAATAATTCCCCGTGGAATGCTTCTGCTCTATTACTAGTACGTCTTGCGGTAGATAGAGTTTCCGCCCATACGGATGGTGGGAGCAAAGCAAAACATAATCAGCAAAAGCTTATATTTTCTTCTCTTTTGGCATATCTTATATAAAATATTCAGCAAAGCAATACGTTTTCTTCTCTCTCTGTACATGGACTGTCTACTGCATTTCAAGTCATTTCTCTCCAGATGCTCATCTTCATGGTGAAATATCTCCGATCATATGATACTTTTTAAGCCAAAAATAGGAACAACTATTAACCATTAATATATTTATGATTGATATGTGTACAGGTAAATTGGCGCAAATGAGTTCCGATTATTTGCGCAAATGATACATTTTGAAAATAAAATTTGGCGCAAATGATACCCCTGAAAAACAGTAATTGGTGCAAAAGGACTGCTGCCAAGTACATGTGATACAAACAAAAATATAAATATCAGACTCGTGCCTTTCAATTTTTCTATGTCTGTTTAATTTCATATTATATATTAAAAATAAATGTTTATCATCGTTTTTACCTGCATAAGAATGATTTATTAGAGGATCAAATTAGTCAATCAATGATTTACCTTTGTTTCACTTTCAATGTTCAATGCTGACATTCTTTTCCTTTGTTTCACTTTCAATGTTGACATTCTTTTCCATTAAATAATTGAACACCACAATGGATTACAGTATCCATCTCTAGCTAAGGGGTTAAAATGAAGATCATATGAATATGAATTTGAATTCAATGAGGTCACATTATTCCCTTGCAAGTCATATATTGTAAGACATAATAGTGTCCTGTGAAAAAGTGTCCATGAGGACAGTTTTTCATAGAATTTTGGTATTTAATAATGTCCATTCCCATGGAATAGTGTCCCTCAAATGGACAGATTTTTACTGTAAAAGATATGAAATAGTGTCCACCCACAGGACAAATTTTCATAGAATTTGCTATTAAATTGTGTCCTCCAAGGGAAGTAATACAAAGGTTATTAAAAAGTTTTATTATACTTGAATTTTAATTAAAATGTGAAGGATTGATGCAAAATTGAATAATATACAAATGTAAACAAACAAATAATGGATGCCATCATGGAAGTGAATATAGAGAAATTTAAGTTCTAAGAAATTTCCAACAAATAGTTAAATGACAATGAAAGAATAACAATAAGAAAGAAGTTTAAATCTGAAGATCTTTACTATATTTATTATGTCAGAGAAGAAGCCAATTGAAAATAAATAATAATGTCCATTGCCATGAAATATTGTCTCCTAAGTGGACAGCATTTTGCAGCAACAGAAAAATTGTCCATCTACAGAACACATTTTTGTAGTGAATGTTAATAAATTGTGTCCTCCAAGGAAAATAATACTGACAGCATCTGTTACTTATTCGAGTTTGAATTATACATGTATATATTATATTTAAAGATATGAAGATAAGGATGCTATGAGTGCCAATGAGACAACTCTATGTCAAAGTAGCAATTAATTAAAGGTCGCAATTAAAAGTTTAAATGCTTCCAGTAATAACAAGGCAATGAATATCATTTAATACTTTAATCATATCAAAAAATGTGAAAAAATGTCCCCCTTGACAAATTATGGTCATGAATCATGTCCATGTTCATGGACACTTTTTCATACCTAAGGACATATTTTCATAGGAAATTGTGTCCAGGACACATTTAAATAAGTAAATATTGTCCATGAACAGTATTTACTATGAAAATGTGTCCAGTGGACATTTTTTCATGGAAGACATTATTAATATTATTATATTACAATATTATTACAATATTATTCCCTTGCAAGTGAATAATTCATCATTGATGTTTTTTTTAGCTTATTTTGACAAAATTGAACCATACTGGATGTTAAAAGCAATATATTATTTCATTATTTTACTTTCATAAATAATTGAAGAAAAGTCATAACAGAAAATCATATTTCATATTTTTAACATATCTAGTAGCTACAACATGTATAAAAGTAGGCAAATGTTTAACAGTAAAAATTATCATCAATTCAAAAATCTACAAACATGTCACTTACTGAGATGGACAAATAAGCAAACATAATTAATTGCAATAAAAATAAAATACATATCAAAATAAAAAAAATGCAAGGTGAGCAATTCAAGCTTTTTGGAGCCTCTTTTTCATATTTGATAAAGCTTAAACTATTGGATTACAGAGTGATTTTAAACATTGAATTTCTACAATTAATTGAATATTTCCTTGATTGAAGTAGGTAATACATAATTTCGGTTTTTATCTACAAGCATATAAGAGGTAAGATTATGAACAATATTTGATTTTGATTATCAGATATAAAATGGAATTAGATAATTCCTGATGATATTCATCTTTCATATATATATTGTAAATGAAAATTAACATTGCATAAGATTGGGTAAAAGATTAATGTAATTTACAAAACAACTCTGTATTACAAGAATTCAGATTAACATTGACATAAAAAGCAAAATCAGCAAAAATAAGTACCCCATAAGAAATGAAAATTCACATTCAGCTATTAGCAATAAATTTTAAAAGCATTATGCACTTTTGTACAAAAGTACTGGATTGTCTTCAAACTAGTGTTCACAGTCAGAATTTAGGAATAGTACTAGCAGTTTAACATCAAATACTCCATTATAATTCAGGATCTTCAGTTAAAATGGGAAATGGTTAGATCATTTTCACATAACCCGGATGATTATCTGGAACATTTAGCTTATCTTATTTATCATACCGAGGAGACTCTAAGAATGGTGAGTTAAGTGCCCTAACAGCTTTCCCAAGACGCTTCTCAGTTATAAATCAGATTTCCTTATGGACCTCAGTACCTGTCATAGCATAACCATGACACCTTTCATTTATAAATCAGACTTCTCATTAACCCTGGTACCCAGTACCCTCACAGCTCACCCATGACACATATCAGATAAAAATCAGAGTGCCTTTTTTTTGGACTGCAAAAAAATGTTTGCGTCGTATAATGCTATCATGTCGTCGTCTGTATCTGCACATTTAGTTTCCGGACAATAACTTTAGTTTTAGTGAATGTATTTCTATAAATCTTTACCAGAAGGTTCAATACATGTACCACCAAAAAAGGGGCCCTAAATTAGCATTTTTGTATTTTTTAAACAATAACTTGTGTTTAAGTGTATGAATCTCTCTGAAATTATACCACAATTTTCCATACCATGAAGAAATGGTTAGTACTGACTGGGTGGGTGGGGGTTATGGCTCAAAATATTTTGGTATTAGGGACAATAAAAGGGGAAGAAACTTCTGGTCAATGGACAATAAAAACAATTTAAAAGCTGAAACTCAAAAACATTTGACATACCATGTTTGGTATGTTTCACATTTACCTCCTTTACACTACTTGTAAATTATGTATAAAGAAATGTCAGGTTTTGGACTAATTGGCAAAAAAAGGGGGGTGGTAGTAGTGTAAAATTTCCCCCCCAAATTTCTCAAATTCCAAATTTTTTTAAAGTTTGAAGAAGAAATCTTTAATTGAACAATATTGCACAATAGATTTGTTAGATCTTGACAATTGTTTTGTGTCAGAAACCCATATTATGTAAAAAATTTGATCATAATCCAAATTCAGAGCTGTATCAAGCTTGAATGTTATGTCCATACTTGTCCCAACTGTTCAGGGTTCGACCTCTGCGGTAGTATAAAGCTGCTCCGTGTGGAGCACCTGGTTGGCCCTTGTTACCCAGTAACACCACAGCTTACCAATGACACGTCTCAGATATGTATCAGATTTCCTTTTTGGTCCCAGTGCCCATGTTCAGTTCCCCTTGTTTCTTACAGCACACCCATTACACTTCTTAGTTATAAATAAGATATCCTTATTTACCAATTCAGAAAATTTTAGTTCTTTATTTTTTCACTGCTTATTAAAAATCTGTTTAAAAGAGTTCCACATTCAATGCATTGACTACTCATACTCCACTCCCCTTTTTTTACAAAAAACCTTGCACAATCGTTATTGAAAGTTTAAATGGTAAGGTAAGAGTACGTACCATACTCAGTTTATTGTAATTCAGAGAATGCATGATTTTTACTTGACTATATTTGCACTGCTTCATTATCTATGCATTTTATGTGATTTAAAGTGGGAAATTTCCCCTAGGGTTTATTTTTACATTGATAATTATACAAATAAGATAAAATTGTGTAAAAATTCCATGATATAAATTTTGTTATAAGGAGAATTCTGAAAGAAAAACGTGAAAATAAAACATCACAAAACCCTTTGCTAACAATACCATTTTACAGTACATGTATTTAATGGTGTTTTATTTGATTTTGTACAATTAGATATAACTGTGGCACATGAGTGATGTGGGCTCACTATTCCATCTTAATTAAGTTGCAGTAAAATCTTTGATATTTCATATTTTGAAACAGAAACCTGAGTACCACAAAACGCCCAAGATGTTAAACCGAAATAATAGCATCATTACAAACTGACTTATTATACAATTTCTTTGTTCCATTTGATTGACAGAAAGTAAAGAAGAAGGAAGAAGCTGCTTCTAGTGGAAGAATAAGTCAGATACTGCCAGTAAAGGTCAACTTAGAAAAGCATCCCCCTCCTTGTCTTCCGCCTGCTCCAGAGAGTATGGAAAATCATCAGGTATGTTTTATTTGATCTACAAATAAGTCAAATTTTGCTGAAACTGTTAGAAGACTATGCAAGAGTGATTGCCCTTAAATGGCAATTTTTTTTTTGGTACATGCACCTTGTTTTGTGTGTGGGCAAAACATAAGAAGTAAGAGTTTAAGGTGGTACCTAACACTACAGGGAGATTACTCTGTAAAGTCAGCTAAACGTTTTAATTACTTTGTGTTGTAAAAGGAATATTAAGCTTCTCAATGATCAAAATTGGTGGTTGTCAAATTGCTATATAACCAGTGTAACTTTTCTGACAAAATGGTTGGTTCAAAATTTTTTGAATTTTTATACGACCGCAAAAATTGAAAATTTTTTGGTCGTATATTGGTATGATGTTGGCGTCGTCGTCGTCCTAATACTTTTAGTTTTCGCACTCTAACTTTAGTGAAAGTGAATAGAAATCTATGAAATTTTAACACAAGGTTTATGACTACAAAAGGAAGGTTGGGATTGATTTTGGGAGTTTTGGTTCCAACATTTTAGGAATTAGGGACCAAAAAGGGCCCAAATAAGCATTTTCTTGGTTTTCGCACTATAACTTTAGTTTAAGTAAATAGAAATCAATGATATTTTGACACAAAGTGTATGACCACAAAAGGAAGATTGGGATTGATTTTGTGTGTTTTGGTTCCAACTGTTTAGGAATTAGGGGCCAAAAAAGGGCCCAAATAAGCATTATTCTTGGTTTTTGCACAATAACTTTAGTATAAGTAAATAGAAATCCTTGAAATTTAAACACAAGGTTTATCAATACAAAAAGAAGGTTGGGTTTGATTTTGGGAGTTTTGATTCCAACAGTTTAGGAATTAGGGGCCAAAAAGGGGCCCAAATAAGCATTATTCTTGGTTTTCGCACCATAACTTTAGTATAAGTAAATAGAAATCAATGAAATTTAAACACAAGGTTTATGACCATAAAAGGAAGGTTGGGTTTGATTTTGGGAGTTTTGGTCCCAACAGTTTAGGAATAAGGGGCCCAAAGGGTCCAAAATTGAACTTTGTTTGATTTCATCAAAAATTGAATAATTGGGGTTCTTTGATATGCTGAATCTAACTGTGTATGTAGATTCTTAATTTTTGGTCTGTTTTCAAATTGGTCTACATTAAGGTCCAAAGGGTCCAAAATTAAACTTAGTTTGATTTTAACAAAAAATGAATTCTTGGGGTTCTTTGATATGCTGAATCTAAAAATGTACTTAGATTTTCGATTATTGGTCCAGTTTTCAAGTTGGTCCAAATCGGGGTCCAAAATTATTATATTAAGTATTGAATTTTCAATTGCACAGTATTCAGCAATAGCAAGAAATCTTCAATTGCACAGTATTGTGCAATAGCAAGAAATTTTCAATTGCACAGTATTGCACAATAGCAAGAAATCTTCGATTGCACAGTATTGTGCAATAGCAAGTATTTTCAATTACACAGTATTGAGCAATAGCAAGAAATATCTAATTTCACAATATTGTGCAATAGCAAGAAATTTTCAATTGGAGTTATCTTTCTTTTTCCAGAATAGTAGTTGAATCAACTTAAATCATTGTTTTATTCATTATACAATGTATATTCACTTTTACTACCAACTGATAAATTTAAACAATCTTTACCATTCAGTGATAACAAGCACTTTTTTTTACATTTTAATATTTTATGATGTATTTAAATGAGTAGTTATTGTTGCAAACTCCATTAGAAATTTGAATTGAGATCAGTTTTGGAATTAGGGAAAGAGGGGTGTGAAAAAAAAAATTGGGGGGGGGGGGGGAGGGGGGTTAAATTTTTCTCATTTCAGATTTCATAAATAAAAAGAAAACATTTTTTTGAGAGGATTAATATTCAACACCATAGTGAATTGCTCAAAGGCAAAAAAAAAAATTTTAAGTTCATTAGACCACATTCATTATGTGTCAGAAACCTATGCTGTGTCAACTGTTTAATTTTAAATTTAAATAAGTTTGAAGAAGAAATCTTAATTGATTTGTAAGATCTTGACATTTTTTTGGTGTAAAAAACCCATATAATGTCAAAAATTTGATCACAATCCAAATTCAGAGCTGAATCAAGCTTGAATGTTTTGTCCATACTTGCCCCAACTGTTCAGGGTTCGACCTCTGCAGTCGTATAAAGCTGCACCCTGCAGAGCACCTGGTTATGTTTTTGTTAAAGTGTCAAAGTAAATACTTTGACAAAATTTTATGAGCCAAATTAATTTTAGTGAAAGTGTTGGGTACCACCTGAAAAGAGACATTGTAAATTGAAAAAATTATCAATTAAGCAAGATCAACAAGAAATTTTTTGTTATGAATTCTATTCTAGTCTGCTATGTTGGAGAGTGTCTATCTTTAATGCTACAGTATATCACTGATATTATGTTATTAAATTCATTTCATTGCCAAATTCTATTTTCAAACATTTTTGTCACCCTAACCTACACTTATTTTTGAATTGATTGTTCTGAAGTTTTGAAAATGTACCTTTTGTTTATTAATTTATTCATGGCAGGCGATTTGTTTCATATAGTGTCTCCAATGTTTTGTTTTATTGTAGATGAAAAGAAGATTTGCCATACAGTCCTTGATAGATAGTGAAAAGTCTTTCATAGATACACTTAGGAGACTCTCTGAGGTAGGAAACAGTCAGTTTGTTATGGAAAAAATATTATTCATTTATTCAACATCTTGATTTATTTTTCCCCATTTTTGGAATATTTTCACCAGACACACTAGTTTTTCCAATTGTAACAATGACCACAAAGTAAATGTATTAAATTCCAAAATTGTTGTTTTTGTAAAATTTTAAAAATCTTCTTCTTCTTCTTCTTCTTCTTCTTCTTCTTCTTCTTCTTCTTCTTCTTCTTCTTCTTCTTCTTCTTCTTCTTCTTCTTATTCTTCTTCTTCTTCTTCTTCTTCTTCCGCCACTTTAAAAATGAACTTGTCCGCAGCGTTTCTCCAAAACCCCTTGTCAGATTTACTTAGGGTTTCATACCATGGTAGACTAATATGTCTAGGTGAGCCATCAATCTTTTGTTTGTGCATTGAAGTCTATTAAGGAGTATTTTGGGGGGTAGAAAGGAGGGAGGGGTTTACTGTAGAACCCTATGGGATTTTATTTTCTAAAATTTTCAAATGAATATAACTTGAAAACTGTAAGTGAAATATACATGCAGTCTTCAGAAATGATTATAGGACAATAAAACAAATCATATGAAATATAGGGGGAGTCCCTGGGAGTTCATCCCCACCCCCTTCAATTTGAGAATATGCTTATATCTTGAAAACGGTCCAGATCCCCACCCCTAAACCATATATATTCTTGAATGAGACAATAAAACAAATCAAATGAAATTATAGGGAAGTCCCCGGGGGTCAGCCCCACCCAGTTCAATTTGAGAATGTGCTATTATCTTGTACACAGTCCAGATCTCCACCCCTAAACCATATATATTCTTGTAGGGGACAATCAAAGAAATAAAAGGGAAGTCCCTACGGGGTCACCCCACCCCCTCTTCTTTGCAAACTTGTAAACAGTCAACATCCCCACCCCTAAACCAGATATGTTCTTAAATGGGACAATAAAACTAATCATATGAAATTAAAGGAAAGTTCCTGGGGGTCACCCCCAACCCATTCAATTTGAGAATGTGCTTTTATCTTGTAAACGGTCCAGATCCCCACTCCTAAACCATATATATTCTTGTTGGTGACAATAAAACAAATGAAATGAAATAAAAGGGAAGTCCCGAGGGGTCACCCCACCCCCTCTTGTTTGAAAACTTTAAACTGTCAACATCCCCACCCCTAAACCATATATATTCTTGTAGAGGACAATAAAACAAATCAAATGAAATAAAAGGGAAGTCCCTCTTGTTTGGAAACTTGTAAACGGTCAACATCCCCACCCCTAAACCATATATATTCTTGTATGGGACAATAAAACTAATCAAATGAAATTAAAGGGAACTTCCTGGGGGTCGCCCCCACCCTGTTCAATTTGAGAATGTGCTATTATCTTGTAAACGGTCCAGATCCCCACCCCAAAGCCATATATATTCTTATAAGGGGCAATAAAACAAATGAAATGAAATAAAAGGGAAGTCCCGAGGGGGTCACCCCACCCACTCTTGTTTGAAAACTTAGTTACAGAAATGCTAGTTCAATTATTATAATTTCTAAAAAATCTGCATACTGATCTTTGTAACATTTATTATAATGCAAGTTCTTATTATTGTGATACATGACCCAGTCTCATTGTTCCCATTCATAAAAACACCGACATGATTTCTGAATTTACATTATTAGTTGAGATGTTAGGCCTTTTGAGAGATATGATATCTCAATATTTTTATTTTGAAAGGTACTAGCTAGTCTCCTTCGAATTCCTAATACTAGGTAATGGTTTTCAATTTATTTTGTAGGAATACAAGGAGCCTTTACTAACTACATATGGGTTACAAGGCAGTATTGTAGATGTGATACTAAGTAAAGCTGAACAGATCTTAGATATACATAAAATGTTCCAGATTGAATTAGCTGATAAGGTCAAAAATTGGGACAAGGAAGAAGAAATTGGAACTTGTTTCATTGGATTTGTAAGTGAACCATGAAATATGAATATTAGTATAAAAAGTTAGTTCAGCAGTAATGATATTTCCATTACAAGTTTGCCATTTCTACCAGGATGTTTGACCTTTAATTCATGTAAACAAGTTATAAAATGTAACTAAAGCACTCATGCTGATAATGTAATCCTTTTTTTCATAAAATTTATCAAACTATATTTCAGATTTTATATGAGTAGCTTTAAAGGGATACTTTTGTTTAGATACTGTACATTCAAAAATATTGCAACGTTCAAATTAATGCAACTCGGCCAGTATCACAATAATAACAACATTCATTCTAGTATCTGATATATATATACATGTATATATATATATATGTATGCAGGTTTTCCAGAAATCCCAATGATTAAAACTTGCAGTCTTGTCCATTCTTCAATAATCACAATAATAAATGCACGCACTAATATCTGATTTGACAGTACTATGAGAGTTTTCTCTATCAAGTCAGTGTCTAATTCCATGATCTCTCTTCTGTTATCACCAGAAAACATTTGGCTGTCCAATAACAGATGTCTTTATTTATAAAAGGAGTGATCTCCCTTGAGAGAGAATTCTACTGTATGTGCATTTGATTTTCAATATGTAAAAAGGACAAAGAATTATGGACTTTTTATAGATTATCGTTGATACTCTCAATGAGATAGATTTTCTTCACTTGATCCAGTATGGTGTAAGTGAGAAAAGCAAGCCAGTTGAAATAACCAATGATAATCTGTTTATCGCTATTTTACCTATGACAGTGTTTTTAATTGACAGTTGCACGTAGCCTTTAGTTTCTAGTGATAGTTTAATCACATCACTCTACTGTGCTGAAAAAGGAAATTATCAGTCAGTAAAATCAAAGGAAAATTTCGTAATATTAACAACTTATAATTTATTATTGTTGCAGCTTTCTATAGAGATGGTAATCGTTCTAGAAGTATAAAGTGGTTATATTTATAGATTATCGGTGATCATCTCAACGAGAGATGGTGATAGAGTTATACAGTGGCTATGTCAATAAATAAATACTTTTGACTATTGTAGTTTTCCAGAGAGATGGTGATAGAGTTATACAATGGCTATGTCAATAAATAAATACTTTTGACTATTGTAGTTTTCCAGAGAGATGGTGATAGAGTTATACAGTGGCTATGTCAATAAATAAATGCTTTTGACTATTGTAGTTTTCCAGAGAGATGGTGATAGAGTTATACAGTGGCTATGTCAATAAATAAATGCTTTTGACTATTGTAGTTTTCTAGAGAGATGGTGATAGAGTTATACAGTGGCTACGTCAATAACTTCTCTAGCGCTATGGAAGAATTAAAATCTCTACAGAATACCAAGCCTTCATTGGCAAACTTTCTTACTGTAAGTTTAATTGTTAAAAAAAACATTATTTTGGTTACTTCAAAATATCCTTTATTTAATCATTCCTCAGTCTTGCAAAGAAAGGGACACCATATTTTATACAACGGAGATTAAGTCAACATTGCTTAGTAGTCTTAGTGAAATTCTGTTTTGTGAAATAGATAAAACTTTGTTTTGAGATTTTCCCTTCCTTACAACCTCATATGGAAGCAAAAGTCTTGATCCTTATTTCTAGTTCTATAATGTGACTTTCTTAAGCCTTTATTTGTATTTGTTACAATATTTAAAACGTTTTTAAATCAAAAAGTTAAAAATTTGAAAGTTTTAAAATTTAACATGTTCACTTTACATTTTAATCACTTAAGATAATGTTCTTGAATGGACCTAGCATTTTGTCAATATTCTCTGAATATTTTATTTAACAGAATATGTATCTTTTTTTCACAGTATATGCAGGTATTTTTCACTTGTATTAAACTTACTATTCACAGTCTACTCGCTAGCAAACAGGATCCTATTATTAGTTAGTTTAGTTCTAAAATATTTAAGAAATATGCTCATTGGCTAGTATAATCTTTTTGAATTTGTTTCCTCAAATTGTGTTTACACTATAATATCTTTTGATGTGTTCATTTGCAGTGGATAACATATAACATCACTCATTAAAATGCTCTTTTCACACACAAACAAATAACAATAGCATTTATTTTAACATGGTTGGATATTTATAGTATATGTTCTAAGAGGTAACTTTAAACATAAAGCAACAATTTATAGCTCAATGTTTATGCATTTTTCTAAAGTATTTTGTCCACTACAGAAAATAATTTTCTACATAACAAATAAAGTATTAAGTAAGCTATACAAGTCCTGGGTATGACAACATCTTAATAAAAAAAGCCAACACCCGATTTATGCTAAAATAATAAAGAGAATAACTGGAAAAGTCAGCAACCAACAACAAACACTGAATTACAGGCAACTAGCTAAGAACAAGCACATAAAGATTGTTGCAGGGTTAAACATGTTTGACATCACTTAACCAAGGAAAATAGTGTAAGATCACACCATTAAGGACAAACTGTACAACATCAGTTTGAAAGGGTTGTCACTCATTAGATCAGCAGGATGCACAAAAACAACTTAAAAAAGAGAACCAATGTACTGGTTACTGAAAACTCAATACTGTACAACACATTGACTAAATGTTACTTACACCACGCAAAAACATTTAAAAACTTTTTTACTGAAACATCCTGCCTTGATATAACTGTTTCTGTACAATGGTCTAGTTAAAGAATTTGTTGTCATTGTTATGCAAAAAGTTTTCCTAAATTAGGTTCATTATATATCCATTATATAATCAGTTGATATTTTGTTTAGTTTTGAAATAAAGTTTCAAATGTTAGTGATAAATGATATGCTGCCTTTCTCATTAATTCTTTATGATTTTGAAATTTATTTTTGTTGAACTGAATATATTTGGTTTTAAATCTTTGAGCAAATGCTTGAAGTCTGTTATTAGGCTTTATACTGTAAACCAATTGATTTTGCAACAAAACTTTCATGAGTTGAAAATGATGCAAATGCATATCGTCACTGATATGTAAAACTGTGATAATTACTCATATAACTACATCTAAAGAATTTGGAAATGGTGAAATTTAATTACTGTAAAGTGTGCTTTAAAGGGTAAAACACAAAATTAAAGTGGTTTACATTAATTTATATTTACATTTATGTATGTATTCACATTTCATTTACTTACTCTTATGTTGTTTTGTAGGAAAAAGCAATGAAGAGTCCAGATAGACTTCCACTTTTTGGGTTATTGGTCAAACCAGTACAAAGATTCCCACAATTCATCACAATGATGCAGGTTGGTACTAATATACATAGCATTTTGGATAACTGTCCACACAATACATGCAATAAGAACAAACTGTTTATTGCTCTCAGACTTATCTCAGATAAGTGTTTATATATGTATATTTTTTGAAGAAAATGAACCCTCAATTTAAGATTTATAACTTTGAGAGAAAATAAATGGTACATGGATTCCATTGTTAAGAAGCTTATTACTATTGATTATGATTTATACATTTATGATTGGTTTTCTGATTTGTTGATTTACCAAATGGCTATTTGTTACCTATTCATAATTTTGACAATTTGCCTAAGTGTGGATTGGAACGGTTAGCATGATACATTTATCATGTCAATGCACTTAATCATGCTCGCTCCTTTTGAAGTTCGTGTATTTTCCCCAGGTTTTGTTTTGTGCCTGGATTTATGAGATTTGAACATCAGTAAAATGAGTGTCGCCACAAATTTGCATATTACCGTATTCACATGGATATTTTTTTAAGGATTTATTGAAGTATACACCACATCAACACCATGACAGGTCATCATTACAGACAGCACTGACTGACCTTGAAAATGTGGCTCACAAATTAAATGAGTCAAAACGTTTGGCAGAACAGAAACTTCAGGCAAAGAAGGTGATGAAAGAACTGAACATCAAGAACCTCAGACCAACACTAAGATTATTGAGACAGGATGACTTAGATCAGATCTGTGTAAGTAGTGGTGTATGAAATACAAAGTTTTACCTAGTAAGAGGGTCTCATTGGGGTCTAAGCGGTATGCAGGATTGTTTTTTTTTTGTAAGCGTGACATGTATAAGTTAAATTATTGTGCCATGAAATCAGGAAATAAGTCTAGCAGGACACAGGAAATTTGAAATGTAAGAATTGCTTACGAACATAGTGTAAGCGGGGTACGTGAATCTGACATCAGTAAGCGGGATCTGAATCAGAACTCCCTCAATGAGACCCCTAGTAAGTTCCCTAAGGGCTTTGAAAACAAAGTTCTACCAAGTTAGTTCCATAAAGGATTTGAAATACAAAGTTCTAGCTAGTGAGTTCCCTACTAGAATATAACATATTAAAAAAGTATGGATTATTGAAATCAATTTTGAAGAATTTTATGTTATATATAGTATTTTCAAGCATGAAATAATGGATGTATTATACTGTCATCTTATTGTCTGGATAATTTAACAAGCATGATTCAATTTTGGATAGAAATTTGGAGATGTCACTTATAACAGGGTTCCCATGTCCTTGGGAAAACAGGGAAAATCATGGAATTTTTTAAGAGGTGTTCCCCGTTTGGTAATACACGAAAAAACAAAAAAATCTTTGCTTAATCCTGGTAAGTTTAAATACCGGAAGTCTAAAAACAATTTGAATTACTTCCCTTGTGCTTGTTGATTTGTCTCTCGAAAGTTGGTACCCGTATGATTAACAAATACTCTTGAGCACATTGCTTTGGACAATATGAATATATACTTAATAGAGGTGAATTCTTATCTCCATTACACTTGATGCAAATGGTCTTGAACTAATTTGCAATGTTAAATATCAAGCCCAATTTCAACCACGATGCAAGAAGCACTATCCTTGAAAACTAGAAAGATGATATTCCTGGATAAACCCTTGAATTTCATGTCTGAAAAAGTGTGACAACCCTGTTTTAAGGGTATATATTATAAATGTTTTGGAAAACTTCTTCAAAAATTATCTAGGATTGCCTTCATCTATTCAAAATATTCCTCATCTAATTATATAATTTGAAAACTGAATGATTTGATTTTTTTTTATAGGAAACGGGGAACAATAGGACAAAGGTCAGAAGACTGTTCCTTACAGATGCTTATCTTATCTGTACCACTGTAACAACCAGGTTTGTTTGTTTTAAAACTATCAGATTTGAATCAGTAATAAAAATAAAAAAGGTTCAGCAGAAAATACAGAAAAATGAAAAAAATATTTCTAAAATTTTGCTATGAATGCATGCTGCAATTCCAATATATTGTAATATCAATAAACTCTGCTAAAACAATCAACATAGAGGTCAAAAGTAGTCTATCAACAGAAGAATCTACTGTTCTAATTGTATGTACTTGGAATTATTTTTGATGTTTGCAATAGAAATCCAAAGATTACAAAAGTAATGTTGTAAATTTTGGGGCTACCTACATATAAGTGGTTTTTCAGGTCATATAATGCAAGTCAAGATTGCAGTTCAGTCAATTGATAAATATAAATGTTTGAATTTGTATTTGTTTTGTGCAAAGCATTAGATATACCAAACAGAAGATTTATTTGTTAAAAATTTTGATATCCAGCTTAAAGGTCATTACTAACGGTTGTTACTTATTTATTTTTAAAGGGAACAGGATGGAAGACCAGTGGATAGGATAAGATCAAAATGGGCTTTACCTATATCAGAACTGGAACTAAAGGACAATGCCATCTCTCCTGAAATGTCCTGTTCTGTCAAGTCTAATGGGGGCATACTAAGTATACATACAAGAAAAGGTAAGAAAAGAAATAACTGCACTTGATTTAAAATATATTTTTTTGAATATAATTATATGATAAAAAAGAGTTTTATTATACAAAACTTTATGAATAAGATCAATTCTTCAAGGGATTTTGATTGTATATTCTGAAGACAGGCAGAATGGTATACTAGTTTACCTCTGTTTACAAATAATAAGTACCGGTAGGTATAAAAAAAAATGTAGGGAGAACTAGAAGTTCACACACAAATAAAGAAAAACATGTCGTGTTACATGATGAGGAGCTTATCATTCCACTTCTCCTTATGTTATAATGACAGGGGCTTTATTTGAAATTCAGAAAAGACTTAAAAAATAAAAATAGAAACTAGTTAAGGACTGCACCAGTTTTTCTCAGGAACTACAAATCAATGATTCCTCAAATTTTTTTTATAAAAATTTTTGTGAGCATGCTTTACCATTTGATTTGTTTTCACCACTAGTGAAATTACATTAACCTAATATTTATATATTCTTGATATAATAACCATGTATGAAATCCATCTGATATTTTTCAGAATCTATTTACCAAGAAACTGATCCTCTGAACCTTCAGACTGACCTAGATGATATGGTTTATGATTATAATATATTAAGCCAGATATCATCCTTAGTGTCTACTCTGAAATGTGCCCATGATAATCTATCTGAAGAAACGTGTTGTGAAGTTATCAGTGACCTACAGAGAAAGATACAAGTTAAAAACCAACAATTACAGATTATCAATAGTTGTACGGTTGTTTTTGAACATACCAATGCTACAAATAATAAGTAAGTATATAGAATGCAGGAAGAAATAGAAGTACACACACAAATAAAAAAAATGTCATGTGTTACAGGCTAGGGTCAGGGGTTTAAAATTATGCAGGTTGCATGTCCCTTTACTTTTATTTCCAAATATAGACCTTCAATTACAAAGTCAAGGACATTCAAACAGACTATTGTGTTTATGCCCCATTTATAGGCATTATGTTTTCTGGTCTGTGCCTCCGTTTATCCGTCTGTTTGTTTGTTTGTTCGTCCTATCGTCTGTCAGTCCCGCTTCAGGTTAAAGTATTTGGTCGAGGTAGTTTTTGATGAATTTCAAGTCCAGTCAACTTGAAACTTAGTAAATATGTTCCTTATCATATTATCTTTCTAATTTTAATGCCAAATTAGAGATTTTATCCCATTTTCATGGTCCACTGTACATAGAAAATGATAATGCAATTGAAAGTACAAATAGCGAGTGAATGTTGCAATGAAAGTTAATATCAAAGCAAAAGTTAAATTCAAAATATGTGTTCTGTATTTTATTTATGCCTGTATTTGAAACCTTTTGTTTACAAAAAAAAGTAAATCAATTCTTTCAAAATTTACCAATACCCATGAAATCCACAAACATTGGTATCCCAGGAATAACAATGAATCCACAGTACATAGTAATTAGTGATATACATCTGTATGTACACCACTATTATTTACACATATATATTACAGGAAAGAAAGATATACATTCCAGACTATTTCTCCAGAACTTAAACAAGAATTGTCTACAGATTTCTTACTATCAAAGCTTGCTCTAGGTAAATAATTATTGAAAACTTAAATCACATGTCAAGAGTCTTATTGTCTTGAAAGTATTATTATGCTGGACATTTTTGTTCAAGCTTTCAAAGTATTGTACAACAGAAAATTATTGATAAATACTTAAGAACGTTTAAAAAAAAATTAGAATATGAAAGTCTTTACACATGATAAAACAGCAAATTGGACCAATAATCAAACAAATACAAATTATTATTGCTTAGCATGCATTGAGAAAAAGTTATAGATATATTCTGTACAGTTTCTTCCATGTCCACGTTTAAAAGTACAGTCTTCAACATGAGATTATACCTATTCCCATCTCAAGTCAAATTTGCAAAAAAATAGGAAAAAATAATTTTATTAGAAAAGTTACAGATTTTGATGATGATTAGCAAAAGGGTTTTACAGACTGACCAAAAACAGACTTACATGTCTTTGGTAAAATCACAAAAATACTGAACTTCGAGGAGAATTCAAAACAGAAAGTCTCTAAATAAATGGTAAAATCAAAAGCTAAAATACATCAAACCAATGGATAACAACTGTCATATTCCTGACTTGGTACAGACATTGTCTTATGTAGAAAATTGTGGATATGGCTTGCTAAACCTCTCACTTGTATGACAGTCGCATCAAATTCCATTATATTGACAATGATGCAAGAAGAAAACAAACAGACATAATAGGTAAAAATCTCAAAAATACAGTAGTCAACATTGTGTTATAATCTTAATCAATTTTGACATGAATCATCACAGTAAACCAAGTTATAATTGGAAAATAGTGATTTTTAATTCACAAATATTTGATTGACAGATCCTATCAACAATCCGTCATGGACATCATTAAGCCTTGGAGAAGATGTTACTATGCAACCAGCTTTGTTTATGAAACATTTACCAGTAGATATGCCTAGATATTTTACTAAGGTAAGGCAAAAACATTTAAACAATCTTAAAAATAGATTACTGATTTAATAGTTTCTTTTATTCTCCTAGACGTTTAAAATTAAAAAAACCACAAACCCCCAAGTCTGATATATTTACAATTTTACATATTTGTAACTGATAAAAATGAGTTCCACTTATGAAATCCTTATGATCAATCTTTATTATACTGTAAGGATGTGTCTTGTAGATTATTCAAAAACGATTGATTGTTTGTTTGTGTTTGAGGCCACTTGTAGAACTGTTAGCTATTTTATGGTGGCAAGGTTTTTTTTATTGATGGAGGGAGCCAGAGTGCTTGACCAACCGTCAGTCTTTCGCAGAAAAAAATGGCAACTTATTTTAAAAAACAAAAAAGCTAACGAAAGAAAAATAAGAAATAAGCAATACAACCCATATGAATCTTGAAAACATTTTTCATCAATCTTCTGACACAAAAGTATAGAAAATTATTAGTAAATATCTTCACCAATAGATTATGTAGATTTTAAACGTTTAATTCCACTAATTTTAGATGAAGTGTGCTGTGCCTGTGTATCTGGCATCACATGGATCATCAGATATTGGCATACAACATTTATGGGTTGTTATGACAACAGACTTGAGAACACAGGTAGCACTTGTATCAGTACAGAATACAAGGCCATCATTGGTTGAGTCCTTTCAAGCATGCAGTGAAGAAGTGGTAGCCGTGGAAACAGTTCCAGGTTATGCTGTCAAGGAGAGTGGTGATGCTTTCATGGAAGATACTGTCTGGATGTCTACTGTCAAAAAAGAGTAAGTTCTATATAAGATGGACTTAAATCTAAATCTAAATCAACAATTTTCGAGTTCATTGCAAATCTGTCTAAAACTTTTGTTTAATAAAAATGATTCATGCGTTTAGGGGCGTCGTCACATCCGTTCCTTTATGAGCGATTGGTGGAAAAAAGATAATGCTATATTGCACGAATTATTCGGCAAATTAAATTCTTATAATTGATATTCAGCACTGCTATCATAAGGGAATTGTGATTAGGTACCTATGGAACAAATATTATTTCTAGTTTATCCTGCACAATGACGATCACTAACATGCTTGATGAACATTAATAGTGCAGGGATACAGGTGATCCCCTCTATCTGGTAAATGACGTCACAAAGATACTGTCCCAACAAATACTTAGATGATGACTTTGCTGATAAATAAACCTTAAAAAACAAAACTGACATTGTTTCTTAAAAAAAAATGAAGACTATTAGCAATATATTTTTTGTCATTTCAGAGTGTTGATATTTAGTGTGTTCAATGAACAAGGATTACGAGATCAGACAAAACTGAATCGTGTTCCAAAGAAAAAATTTCACTGCCATGGTATTGGTCAACAGATACATTATACGATAGAGCGAGTATTTATAGGAACAGACGAAGGGGTACTGGTCATCTATGACAGAGATCAAGGTATGTCTTGGTCAAGAATAATCCAAATTAGTTTCCATGTATAAAACTCTCATCTTATGTTTATTGACAGCTTTTCATAAAAAGAAAAAAATTCTAACAGCTGTACATGGTGGAAATCAGTAGATAACTTTCCAAGTTGTTATTATGGAACACTAAGTATGACCAATTTTTGCAATTCCAAATTTAAGGAGAAGGGGCAATAATGCCCTTGTTTTGCCCAAATATTACTTCAAATTTAAAGGTCATCATAGATATACTTAAATGTGTCATAACTTGACTAAGGTACCAGGTATTCAGAAAATAAAAACAAATGTCACGTTTAACAAGTTACCATGGCAACAAACCATGAAGAAATTTGTATATTATGCAAAATTTCTTGATTTCCTTGTTTTTCATCAAATTTTAAGTATATTTTAGATTGGCAAAGTATGTGCGCAATACAAGAAACAACTTTATATTTGGTATGATTATGTCAATAGTTATAATAAAGCTTCTCTGAAATTATTTTGTTGTTTCTTGGCTGTACAAAGAAAGATGGAAAACTGCACATAAATTCTGTATTTTTCATCATTTTCGTGAAAACGGTAACATATTATGATGTATTTGTGACGTTATCAGATAAAAAATCTTAAATTTTTCATTTATATTTCTTGATTCTATGTATTTCCAAACAATATGTGCAAATTTGAAATAGTTGTCAAATGTTTTATTTTCTTGGGCCAAAACTGGGCCTAAATGCCTTCTCCTTTAATAACTTTTTGTCACATTATAAAGAGCATTTTAGATGAAAAATTTTTAAAAAATTATCAATTTTACTGAAGCCATTCCAATGAAGACCAATAACTTAACACTTATTTGAATATTGGTTGTAGGTTAAGATGATATTTAATATAGTGAGTAAAATGACTTCTGAAATGGGAAAAGGGTTAGCAAGTAGATAGTTTGTGTGTTGGTAAATGTTTTCTATTATAATTTATTGCTGTCTGGTGAAAATACTTTATTTAAGAAAAAAAACTGAAGTACACAGTAGACTTGATCTTCATTTGCCTGGGATTTTTTTTTTTCAAATACTTTGAATTAATCAATTGAAAGTTAAAGAGCCTTGAAAACCAGTGTGTAAAACCAAATAGAAATGACATGTTTGTTTTAGAATATTCTTGCAAAAAGTAAAATCTAAAATATACTGAACTCCACGGAAAATTCAAAAAGGAAAGTCCCAAATCAAATGGCAAAATCAAATGATAAAACACATCAAAGGGACGGACATCTGTCATATTCCTGACTTGAAACAGACATTTTCAAATGTAGAAAATGGTGGATTGAACCTGCTTTTATAGCGCTTAACCTCTCATTTGTATGACAGTCGCACCAAATTTCATTTTATTTACAACGATGCGTGAACAAAGCAGACATAATAGGTAAAATAGTCAAAATATGGGTACAGCAGTCATCACTGTGTCACAATCTCAAAACAAACAAATATTTAACAAAAAAAAAACAAAAAAAGCATCTATCAAATTTAAAAACCACATGCATTGTTTTGCTTGTTTGACGTCGTAAAAAGTAAACGTCACATATGAAGAAATATAAAATAAAATTTCTATCAATACACAATTACTCAGTCTGTGTGCTAGGAATTATCTCAATTGTTAAATACTCAATCAAATAAGGTCTTATCTTGTTTTTACCATTAATGCATAAAAAACAAATCAGCATTTTTTTCTGAAAAAAAGAAGAAAAGATAACAAAAACTGTATAAATAAAAAAGACCATAATGCTGATTGCTTTAAATTAACTTTCAAAGTATGAAATAGAAACAGTTAAATTAAATTAAATCGAATTAGCTTTTGCCTCAATATAGCCTTTTTGTGCTAATGCGGCGTAAATTAAAGCAAAAAACAATCAATCAATAAATCAATCAATCAATCAATTAAAAGTGTTAAAATTAGATTTTCTCATTGATTTTATAGGTTTATGCTAATATAAAAGGAATGAACCATTCTAGTTTATTGTGTAGTTTGGTATTTAACAAATAGTCTTCATTAAACTTTGTTAATGTATTGCTTTATTTTTTAGAGGGTGTATGGAATTTTGAATCCCCCAATGTGGTACAGTTGGCCTCCAGTCCTATAAATAGTATCATTACACTAGATGAGGAGGTCTGGGTGGCATGTGGACCACACATATACATTATACCTGTGGAAGAATCTTGTTATTTGGTAAGTCACCTTGATATTCCTTTCTTTTAATTAGATATAGAATATGTAGTATAAGTGCCGATAAGACAACTTTTCATCCAATTCACAACCCATAAAAGTAAACCATTATAGGTCAAAGTTGGCAAATGAGCTTTGCTCTACACTTAGGGTCAGTTTTCAGTTAAATTTTACAACAAACTTCATCAAAAGAGAAACTGTGAACAGTAAAAAGATCAACAAATTGTAGTCTGTAATTTTGGAGAGTGACAGTCGTTCAAGATGCCCATTGATCAGGATGAGCTGCACATCGTTACACCCTACTGTTATTCTTGTTAAACAAGATCAATAAAAGACGTACTGGTCAAGTTTATAATTACTTGAGGAAATAGATAATGGCATAATATAGAAATCTACATTTTAATAATATTATTTCTGTAAGATTAATCAAACTCAAAATAACTAAGACCATACTTTGTAGCCCTGACATACGTTAATGATTATTAGTAATGACAATTTTTGTATCTTTTTAGGAGCAGATAGAAATGTCTTGTAAAGATGGTGGTGACATTTCCCACATGGTCAGATCTGGAGTGGGATTGTGGATAAGTCATAAAGGCAGCTCTTCTATACATCTTTATCATATAGAAACCAAGAAACAAATACAGGAAATTAATGTGGCTCAGTCTGTTAATGTTCTAGTCCAAGGTAATTCAGGGTTTGCGATGGGGTACCATGCATGATGAGATTTTGTTATTGAACGAAACTGTCTTATTTATACTTGGCTTTGTCAGACATTTGCATGTAAAGAAATGTTGAGACTGACTCAATATGAAATAAGAAGATGTGATATGATTGCTATCTGTCTACCAAAGTCCAAATATTGTGGATTTAAGCATGTTACTGTATGGTCTTCTGACAATGAGCAAAATCCATACCGTAAAGTCAGCTGTGAAAGGCCCTGACATGACTAAAACTTCAAAGAATTCAGAACGAAAAAAAATTGATTTAGGAGGAGTCATCTAGTTTATGTTTTAGTCTTTTGTAATTATGAAGGGTAGATAACTCGCTGCACCTGCTGATTTATACTTGTAACATGAATTGTTATGATTGTAGAGTTGGACACAGCTTGTGAAACTTATTGAAAATATTACTGTAGATTAATAAATTTATGATTTTTTTTTACCTGTAATGTGAGTGGTGCATTTAAAATTTAATCCAACGCATTTATTGTGTTGTCTAAACTTAAATATACATTTCTAACAGAAAATCTTTTTTGACCAAATTATAAAAATACTTTAGCAGAAATTGGTATTTACATGTTGCAATGATTTGAATTAGAAATATTTGTTTTTTTTCTAAACTTATACAAAACAATAAAAGACATCCTTTATTTTCAGCCAACACTGACCAGTCATTAGGACAGGAAAGCAGTTGTGTTATTAGTAGTTTAATGGTCAGTAAAGGGTTCCTCTGGGTTGGAACCAGTTCAGGCATACTTTTGACATTCCCACTGCCACGTCTCAAAGATGGAGTCCCAATAATTAGTGGCAGGCCTTTTGTGTCATATCATGGCCATAATGGACCAGTCCAATTTTTAATTCCAATTTATTGTGGGACTGTAAATTTGTGGCATAAAGCCAAAGGACTGGATTACAGTACTGTTGATTTAAGGAGACAGGTTAATTTGGAATCTGACAAGAAACCATTGGCAGATTTGAAACAATGTGAATCAAAACGTCATTCCAGTAGTGATTTGGAAAAAACAGTATCACAAATCTCTTTAGAAGGAGACTATATAAAAATGACACATAAACCAACGCCACCGGAAAAACCTCCAAAGAATTCAAAAACAGGGGACAAGACTTTAGGAGGAGTTGACAAGGAAAACAGATTGTCAAGGTCGGCAGACGATATAACAACACTGCTGCCTTCTAAAACTGCTGAAGTGAGTTGTCAAAGGGGGAAAACATTAAAATACCCTACAAAATTAGCCTCAAGGCAAAATATAATGAAAACTTTAGATCCATCTATGGGTACTGGTGATGACGATGTCAATGAAGTTTACAGAGACTTGATGAGAAATGAATCGATGACATCACCGGTCAAACCAGTCGTTGAGAAACAAACCAGATCATCTATGAGGAAACCATCCTTCAACTCTTTTAAACTAGGAAGTTCTAAAAACAGGAGCACAAAACATGCTTCAGTCAGAGTATCAACAGATGAGCCTAAGTTACGTGCCCTTGATACATTATCAAAAAGGGGCTGTAACTCTGTTATGATTGTAATGGGAGGAGATGGTTATATTGATTGGAGAAAAAAATCTTTGTCTGCTTTTAAGAATTTAGAAGCTGCTTTAATAATATGGCTTTATAAGTTTTGATTATAAATACAAACTTTTCTTACCAAAATGTTTTAATTTATACAGTTGATTCTGGTAATAATGGTATAATCTATATTGAGTTTTATGATTTGTGATTAATCTCAGAAGATTCAATATACACTGTATGTCGATCTACACTCTTTGGTCTTTGTTAATATCTTCCATGCAGGGCTACTTTTTAGTTGACTTAATTATTTGTACATGAATATCATTTTGAAGGTTCCTCAATAAATGTTAAGTTTTGGTCATCAGGTCAGTTTCACAGTAAGTTTAAGTAATAGGTGAACAATACTCTTTCTAATCAATCATTTAGAGATATGCAAGTCTAACTGACAGGATTCTGTTGACCTGGACCTAAGTTTCTATTTTATTTGTAAGAGCTCAGCTTCATGATTAAGACAGTTTCTCAATTATTGTAAGTAGCAGGTCTGCTTACTATTTGACCTATTGTCAGATGTACATACAATATATCAGGCAAAAAGGATTCAAATGTCCTTGACCTCATTAGAATGGTCTATACAGCGATACAGTAAGCAGGAACCATGATCTTAATGATTTGAAACACACATTTCAATCTTATTCAAGATTTTTTTTAGTGTCTACTGTGGTCTTATATAAATGATTTTCTAAGTATCTTGTGTATATTACTGCTATAGGTTGCTTTTCTGTTTTTGTTTCAATCCTGGCTGGCTGACCAGATTATTTTTTTTGCAGACAAATATCTAGATGCTTAAATTTTCTATAAAATAAGTTCATATATGTTTTTTCTGATAAGCCTTGTTAATTTTTCACGAAAGTCATAAAATTGAATATTTGGTTATTATGTCTAAGCACATTTTCCAACAGTGGAAAGTGTTCATATTTTTATGTCATTTTAGCCTATTATAGCATTGAATAGGACAATACTTAGATGTTTGTACCTCTTTGTGAAATATTTTTGTAGATTCCATCCCAAAATGACTTGTAATGTTTAATATAATTGACTGCCTGTTTTTATTCTCACTGTCAGTTTTTTTTTTTAATTTGATTAGAAGAATCTAGCTGTCCAATATTTTGGTTGACTATTTAGTCTTGGCAAGCACCTGTTAAGTTGTTTATACCACACACTATACTTCACTTGTTGTTCTTACCATAGAGATTACTGATGTATTTTTTATTCAGTATGTACACATACTAATAAGATGTTTTTTAGTGATGAGATATGTTCAAAGGAATACCATTTTTGTTTTAGGCCACAATTAAAAATATTTTGGTTTGCCCAAACCCTACCCAAAGCTAGTGGGTAGGTAGGTAGGCATTTTCTTTTTTTTTCAACAAAAAGAAATTATAGTATCCATGGTTTATAAGTCTTCATGGCTATCTGATTAAAAAAAAACTTCTTAAATAAGTCAATAAAAGATTTTTAGTAGGCAGCTTTTTTCTGGGTAGGTAGTGTTTGGGCAAGCAATTTTTTTTTATGGCCTTAGATGTATTTGAATGACTACTATGCATATGCATATTCATGTCAAATGAATCCCTTTTAATTCAGGACTTATTATTAATGAAATATTAGCATACCATGTCTTACTAAAGGAGAGTATGTTAATAGTTTTCAATTATGAATCTACTTCTCAAAGAACATGGAATTATAGCATTTTGTAAGTCTTTACTGCAGATGCATTGTCTGAGATGTACTTAAATTATTATTGATGATGAAGTTTAGTTTCTGTAACATTCCATGAACAGATTTTATGCTTTTTTTGTTCAATCAATTAGTGTTCAGGTGGTATCAACACCTTGACTAAAATTAATTTGGCTTTTTTAATTTTCATAAAATTTTGACAAAATGTTTAATTTGGCCCTTTGACAAAAAATATAAAAATTTCAAAAAATTTGAACCAACCACTTTATCAGAAAAATTTCATTGGTTATATAGCAGTTTGACAAACACTAATTTTGATCATTGAGAAGCTTAATATTTTTCTAACAATACAATGTGATAACAATGTTAAGCTGATGTTTACAGAGTTATCTCCCTGTAGTGTTAGGTACCACCTTAGGGAGCAGACTGTGGTTAAAGTAGATGGCTTTAAACCACTACTACCTCTTTAATTAGGAAGATTAATCAATGCTTTTGAAACATTCCCCTTTCATTCAGATCTTAATTTATTTCATTTGGTGAATCTTTAAAAGATTAATTTCACATTCATCAATACTTTTAAAACTACCTGTATGTATGCTTTAAATATTTTTTTATTTTCGTAAAAGGTGTACCTAAAGGACTGTAAGAGTTTCAGGGATGTCATTTTACTTTTACTTCAGCATTCTAGCTTCTAGAATAATACAAATAATCATATTTTGTAGACCTTAATAATGCTTTATTGAGTTTAGAACATTACCATTCATCAAACAGTTTCTGATTTGATGTGCATATGCAAGAAGCACATGAAAAACTATCATTCTTTAAAAAAAAATCTCGCATGATCCAATGAATTGAATTAATTATACAGATTACACATAAAAGGTTTTTGATAAGATGAAGTTTTTAAGAGAGATAAATATTTCATATTGATATACAGTTTCTCAACTGTTTTAGTTTGGTCATAAAACCATTGAGAAATATCTGTGTAAGTAGTATTATATTGATTTTATATGCCTAAGTCTTGTCATTAAATTTAGAATCATTTTCAAAGAGAAATATGTGTCGGACAAAAAAGTGAAGAATTATTGGTGAGCTTCATGCCTAAGAAACAATTTTTATTAAAACAATTTAGGGATGCTTACAGTTATTCAGAATAAAATATGTGACATGAAGGCAAGAAAAAACATTATGCCTCATGAACAATTTATAGTTTAAATAAATCAGGGAATTATTGGATCATTACTTCATGGTTAAATGTTTTGACAAATTGATTTTTTAATTGGTAGAAGAAAGAAAACAGTAAAATTTTGTAAAAGTTAGGGTTTGAATTTTGTAAATACATGATATACGGAAATATTTCAAAAACATTTGTTTTTGTCAATTTGTAAATATTTTAATTATTTAGGCATCTTAAATGTAATAACAAATTGAACATTAAATAATTATAGGAATTATAGTAAGTTTATTGTTATTTTGCTTCATCCTTATTAGCATATTTTGGTTTGTGTTACAATACTTTGAAGGAAGAAGTTGATATATTTAAGACTTGGTTTGATTGATATATGAAAAACAAAGAAACATATTTGTTCAATGACTTGAAAATTCTAAGGTATTCTTGTCTCATTCTCAATAGTCCCAAGAAAACTAATGGTTTCATTTTTTTAGCCCTCGTAAGGATGGTGTGTTTTGTTTTAAGTGTTTTTTGGAATTTCCTTGATGTTTATAAATATAAATTGTTGCATCTATTGATTTATGCATTGAGGTTTAATTTCTTAAAGATGCCTTATACACTGTAGTATATACAAAATAATCATATTTTCCATGTTAAACCCCAATGGATGGTAATTTGGTCAATTAAAAATATTGTAATATCAAAGTTGTAAAACAAGCATTAGAAAATTTAAATATTGCAGAAAACAGGACAAACACCTAATTTTGATGAATTTAGAAAAAAGGAATTTGTACCTTTGTACTAATCACATTGAAACAAATATGATTGAATTTATTAAAACAAACTATAGTCTTCCAAAGGATCCTTGTTAAAAGTAAGTTTTGTCTTTTTGTAGTAAATTCAAGTCACTAAGTAAAGGCATATTTGTATGAACAGTTTGTAAGTGATTATTTTGTCTTGATTGAATTGTTAAATGACTTTTTATCTTTTTTGTTTTTAATTTTTAGATATATATGTAGAGATTTTTTTGGGTTTATTTCTTAGAAATACCTAATCTATGTTTTATCAAAGATGTCATTATTTGTTTTATCTACTGTAAGTGCCATTGATTAAGAGTTTAATTGTTATGTTTCATTGTAAGAGAGACTTATTTTCAGGTCGGTTTTCTTATTGTTTAAAGAGAACTTTTGGAATAAACGAATTTGAGAAATAAATACTAACTTTAATTTTAAGACTTAGATACCTAAAGTCTGTTTCTAAGAAACAAAAATTTTAAAATAGAATAAAGGTATATTAAGAATTAAATGCATTTTTTTTTCAACACTAAAATGGACAGAACGAACAATGCAATAAAAAAATGAATCATATTTGGAGGACAAATGATTTATCAATCTAAACTTTTAATTGTTGGTTAAATATGTCATTTATATGTTCATGGATTTAACTGACTTTCCAACATCGAATTAGCATTCCACTTATTTGTTGAAGTAACTAGGCACTTGTATGATACTGAAAGCAATAATGTGTTTTAGTTTTCCAAAGGCAATAAAATATTAATTATATAAATTGTTATATCTTTAATTTGTTACTTTTAGACATATTTTAACATAGTTTTTATTGTAAAGAACAAAGATTTTATATTTATATTAACTGTGATACATATATTAATATAATAATTTTTACTGTTACATTTATAAATATTTTGTATTATAATAATAATTAATGATTATGTTGTTTGATACCTAGCATGAATATTGCATAATTTTCATTCCTGACCAGTATCAGCAATATTGCATTTTGTGTTGAAGTATTTTTATCCATTCATATGTTCGACTCTTTGTTTAGGTGTGGTTAAATTTCTGGCCTTAAGGTCCAACACTTTTGAGTACGTTTTTTGACTGAATTTGGTGTTTCAAACACACATTTTGTACTCTCAGGTACTGAGTAAAGTGGTATGACCGAAAGGCTTTAAGGTTTACGGTAGCTAGGCACATATAATAACATAGTGAACCTGGTTCATAGTCTACAGTCTACACCATAACATAGTCTACAGTCTACACCATAACATAGTCTACAGTCTACACCATAACATGAACTACTGTGGATTCATGTATTTTCATGGGTATCAATTTTCGTGGATTGAGGATAACTTACAATTTTCAGGATATTTGATTTTGTGGTATTGCTATTCTCTGCTTTGCAAAACCCAAAGAAAATTTGTTATTCGTTTAACATATGAATTTGTGGTTCACCTGGATGCAGGAAACCCTCCAAAATTGGTATCCAACAAATGATAATGAATCCACGGTTTCCAAAAATACAGGCTTTAATTTTCAACTAGGTATAAATAGACTCAGTATAGGGCCATGAACACTTTGACCTAAATTTAACGGTTTATTTATCATAATTATCAACAACAAAATTTTGATGATTCCCAATTTTATTATCAAGTCAGATAAAAGTTGTAGTGTCCAAAAATCTAAAAATGGAATAATTTTTCTTTGTGTAGGTGCTTTTTGTCAATATGAGTTATTTTAATTTTACATTAACATGTTTTTTTTTTATCGTAGTTAATTCATCTATGTAGCATGTGTATTCATTAAAAGATCTCTATTATTGCAGTGTCATTGTTGATATATTTCATAAAACAAAATCATTGATTGTTATGTAAATTAGATAATTAAAATCAAATTAAAATAATCTATTTGTTGCTTTTATTTTTAGCTCACCTGGCATCCCGCATCCGGCGTCGTCTGTCGTCGTCCGTCGCTGTCGTCCGTCGTCGTTAACTTTTACAAAAATCTTCTCCTCTGAAACTACTGGGCCAAATTTAACCAAACTTGGCCACAATCATCATTGGGGTATCTAGTTTAAAAAATGTGTGGCGTTACCCCGCCATCCAACCAAGGTGGATGCCATGGCTAAAAATAGAACATAGGGGTAAAATGCAGTTTTTGGCTTATAACTCAAAAACCAAAGCATTTAGAGCAAATCTGACAGGGGTAAAATTGTTTATCAGGTCAAGATCTCTCTGCCCTGAAATTTTCAGATGAATCGGACAACCGGTTGTTGGGTTGCTGCCCCTGAATTAGTAATTTTAAGAAATTTTGCTGTTTTTGGTTATTATCTTGAATATTATTACAGAGATAAACTGTAAACAGCAATAATGTTCAGCAAAGTAAGATTTACAAATAAGTCAACATGACCGAAATGGTCAGTTGACCCCTATAGGAGTTATTGCCCTTTATAGTCAATTTTTAACCATTTTTCGTAAATCTTAGTAATCTATTACAAAAATCTTCTCCTCTGAAACTACTTGGCCAAATTATTCCAAACTTGGCCACAAACATCTTTGGGGTATCTAGTTTAAAAAATTTGTGACGTGACCCAGCCAACCAACCAAGATGACTGCCATGGCTAAAAATAGAACATAAGGGTGAAATGTAGATTTTGCCTTATATCACTGAAACCAAAGCATTTAGAGCAAATCTGACATGGAGTAAAATTGTTCATCAAGTGAAAATCTATCTGCCCTGAAACTTTCAAATGAATCAGACAACGGGTTGTTGGGTTGCTGCCCCGAAATAAGTAATTTGAAGGAAATTTTGCAGATTTTGGTTATTATCTTGAATACTATTAAAGATAGAGATAAACTGTAAACAGCAATAATGTTCAGCAAAGTAAGATCTACAAATAAGTTATATGACTAAAATGGTCCAGTTGACCCCTTAAGGAGTTATTGCCCTTTATAGTCAATTTTGACCAATTTTTCATAAATTTTTGTAATCTTTTACAAAAATCTTCTCCTCTGAAACTACTGGGCCAAATTATACCAAACTGGGCCACAATCATCATTGGGGTATATAGTTAAAAAATTGTGGCCTGACCTGCTAACCAACCAAGATGGCTGCCATGGCTAAAAATAGAACATAGGGGTAAAATGCAGTTTTTGGCTTATAACTCAAAAACCAAAGCATTTAGAGCAAATCTGACTGGGATAGAATTAATTATCAGGTCAAGATCTATCTGCCCTGAAATTTTCAGACAAATCAGACAACCTGTTGTTGGGTTGCTGCCCCCGAATTAGTAATTTTAAGGAAATTTTGCAGATTTTGGTTATTATCTTGAATATTATTATAGATAGAGATAAACTGTAAACAGCAATAATGTTCAGCAAAATAAGATCTACAAATAAGTCAACATGACCAAAGTTGTCAATTGACCCCTTAAGGAGTTATTGCTCTTTATAGTCAATTGTTAACAATTTTGATAAATTTTTGTTAATTTTTGTAAATTTTTAGGAAATATTTTCCACTGTAATTATTTGGCCAAGTTCATTATAGATCGAGATAATTGTAGCAACAAGAAAGTTCAGTAAAGAAAGATCTACAAACACATCACCATCACCAAAACACAATTTTGTCATGGATTTATCCGTGTCCATTGTTTAAAATATGCACATAGACCAAGGTGAGCGACCCAGGCTCTTGAGAGCCTCTAGTTATTTAATTTAATAGCTTAGTTTGCACTGTTTCTTCCCCCAAAAGTTCTGAGGACACAGTTATGGCCCTTTGGTTTTCGTTGTGTACAAATATTGTACCCAGTGTAAACAGTGTATAACTTTTTTTCTTACACTTTCCCGATTATTTTTTTATATTTTATGCATGAAACAGTAATATTAAGTAGGGGTATGAAATTACATGTTTAAACAAAAGAATGTGTACAAAGTACAAGGATGCCTCACTCGCACTATTATTTTCTATGTTCAGTGGACCATGATATTTGGGTCAGAACTCTAATTTGGCTTAAGAATCAGAAAGATCATATCATAGGGAACATGTGTACTAAGTTTTAAGTTGATCAGACTTCAACTTCATAAAAAAATACCTTGACCAGAAACTTTAACCTGAAGCAGGACAGTTGAACGTATATGAACGAACAAAGGGCTGAACAGACACACAGTCCCAAAAACATAATGCCCCAAGATAGGGCATAAAAATAATGGGAGCTCAATATTTATGTTTTTAAAGTATTGATTTGGTCCAGTTATAAAATTTGAAAAGTTAGTATGTTTGAAGCTCTGAGACTGCATTTCAGACCCTCTTTCCATAGAATTGTCCATAGTTTGAGTAAGAGCTAGTATCCTTTTCTATAATTTTGATAATAATTGTCCCTATCATAGAAAACTACACAGTAAAAATCTTTTTAAGATAGAGCCCGTGCAATTTGAATTTGAATTTATTGTTTATAGAAATGCACTACAAAATGAATGTGTTCTTCGGCAAAAAAAAGTACATTCAATTGTATGATGTTATTACTATTTACATGCTTTAAGCATTTTAAAGAAGTCTTTGAGAAAATGTGATACTGTTGAAAAACATTTTGAGGAAAAGTTGAGCATTTTTTTAATACAAAATAACATGAAACATTAAAAATGAATTCTATCAAAAGTAGGGGTGGATCTCTCTTCCATTACATATTTTCTTGCCTCAAGTAAAGTTAAACCATAAAAAAAACCCATTTTTTGCTCTTTCTCTGCTGATAGCTTGTCAAGATTTCCAATGTAAACAGGTGAGAATTAATTATGTCAATACTAACTTTACAATCCTTGGTATATATTATATATGAATATTATTTACCATTCAAATCATGTAGGATACCTCTATATTAAAATAAAGTAACACTGGAACTTGCCAGAAAATTACTATCAAAAGAGTAAAATGAGCAATAAATTTTACCAAATGGTCTTGAGCTTGAACAGCAATTATGCTATTCGATAGGATTCAGGTTAAAAATAAGTCCCCCATGCCTTTTGGATGGATCCAATTGAACAGGCAATTCAAAAACCATGAAAATCGGACAACTGTCTTTACCTTTTTAATTGAGACAACTGTCCTGCAAAGACGACAGATAGACACTATATCACACTCACAATAAGGAATCCCAAAAAATAAAACAAATATATTTTCACTCAACCATGTGGAAATCGTCAAGGTTCTTCTCATGTTTAGTTTTTTTGTCTACCTTATAAATGAAAATTATCCAATGACATAAGAAGCCAGTTTTGAAAACTTGAACAAATGTTTAAAATATCCTCAATCATTTTGTGATTATCTTGGCATGACCGCCAAATTCTTGAATCAGAATTATTGTTTTAACAGTTTTACAGATCTTGGTGCTTTCTTCAGATCGAAAAAATTTAACATGACATGTTTTTATTTGATAATCTGAAACAAGGACCGGGATATATGAGTTATGCATCATTGACTGAAGCCATTCAACTTAGCAGAATGATTTTGCATATATGTTCAGCTAGAGATTTATCGGTAAAATGTATAAAACCGTCAAATAATTTCGATAAATTTGTCTGTGTCCTAACATTTTCATCATTCATAAAAATAATTGGGAATCCCAATTTCAATCTATTATGTTGACCGACTTTCCTGTTCGTATCCGGGATAAAATTAATTAGGCCCGGAGTCTATATTCAATAGATTTACAGTTAACAGTATAGATCAGGAATCATTACACTATATATTTGTTTAACTAATTTGTTTTGAAGTTTTAAACAATTTTCTTACGGCTATTGTTCGTGTTCATTTAAATGTCTTATTCAACCGTTTTATATTGCTCAGTCAAAAGATATCTTTATACCTATGACCTACTTATTTTCAGTGTAAGAAATATATAATATTTGTTGATCGAAAATGGATTTAAACACAGAGCAAAGTAAGTTGCATTTTATTTCTTTAACAAATGATGGGTTTTTTTTACTTTTCATATACGAGGAATCAACAAACAAATGTAAGTTTAGTAGCATGAAGATATATATAAAAAGGAAGTTAAGTTCGACCTGTCGGGAATATATGTTGACCATTTTATTTTCCGTCGGAAAAAGGGGGATATACTCAATTTTGTCCTGCATTTTGGTGGACATACTATTTATTGGTGTGTTCCATGTGTATAGCCAAATATAACGTAGTTATTACTAAAAACATGTCAGAGAACAAATCAAAGCGATCTATAACAGTATAGTTCGAATTGTGATTGTTAAGTTACCGCAATTGAATAAAATATATGAATTCGTTCACTGATATTTAAAGATTCACTTTTAGATGAACGACTAAACTTACCAGAGAAGAGTAGTTCTTCCAGTACTGGAGATACGTCGCAAGGAAAACGAAGCTCAGGAGAGTCTGGTGAAAGTAAAGTATCTCTTTAGATTTTAGTTTATATAAATTTATATCATTTGCTATCCATTTACGCACTGGTCCTATTAGTGTGTCTCAAGGAAAATTACAAAATATTTTATATACTTTTGTTCTTGAAATGTATAATGTCAAATATTTCAAATATTGCAATCAAGGCTCCGTGTTGAGATTACCGTATTTATTTTCGGCTGCACAGAAGTGTTTCAGACTAAGTGTTTCTATATTTCTATATTGATGCGAACTTATATACTTACTATTACTTATATACTTACTTTTACATAATTTAACTAATGTGTGCTGGTATATCTTCTGCTCGCCAGTCTTTTCTTCTTGTATGATTTCGGAGTCTAGAGAAGCGTCCATTTCTAGAACCAGTACAATGTAGACTGATTGGTGGCCTTCTGCTGCTATCTGCTCTTTGGTCGGCTTGTTTTCTCTATGACACATTCACTATTTCCATTCTAAATTTTATACATTATTGTTTATGGGCCAATTGAAGCCAACCTCCGGTTACGGGATTTTCTCGCTGCAATGATGACCCATTGGTGGTCTTGGTGTTGCTCAACTTCCAAGCAAGGACCGAAGCTCATAAACTCGTCAATCAATTAAACGCAGGACTTCGGGAATGTCCGGAGAGCCGACAACCTTGCTTCGGAAGTTGGGTGTTGCTATTTGGTCAGGTTTTTATCTCTTTGAGACATTCCCTGTTTCCATTCCTATTCTAATTGTAATAGTTTATCTCACATCTGCCCTTAATCAAATGATTATTTTAATAATAGGTATATCATTGTTTCGGGTTAAAGATTTAGTTTGGTATTGATCGACAAGTAACATTTATGTTCAATTACTTAACAGGTTCACAAAGAAGAAGATGCATAAGTACAGCTTCAAGTACGGATTTTTCATCCAAAGATGACCCCCACCTGGACACAGGTACTTTCTATTCTTAACTTTTCTCCAAAAACAAACTTACAAATGTTGGACTACACAAATGTACTTTTACCAGTTTCTAACAATGTTCAAATGATCAAATGAAAAATTCAAAACAGTTACAAACTGCTGTAGTAATAATTAAAAAAAAACTAATGTTAAATGTTTACACTGGACTTTTTGTTGCTTCCCTCTCTTTTTGAAATGGATGGCAACTCCATAATATTACTATTTTTATCATGTGTATCGTGCCAAAATTCCACATGGAAGTCTTGCTATATGTACCTAAGTGTGGACTCACATCAATGTTGATAGTAATTGTTTGATTAGTGTTTAAAAATATAGGAGTCATCGTAAGTATACAGGGTCGACGATACTATAAAAACTGGCTTTTGAGCCTGTTAGCAGCCTTTCATCTATAAAGTACATCTATAAAGATTTATAAAGGTATGATTTGTATGTTGTAGGCATTTGTTTTTACAAGATGATGATATCAATAAAATAAAAAAAATAATATTGGTTTCTAAACATATGTTATTTGCAGATCCATAAGCATGCAGTGAATCTAATCATAGTAATTAAAGCCCCTGACCTAGCTCATCAAACAATGTATATTTATCAGGGAATATGACACGAGAAGACAGTTATTTATAGCGCATATATAGTCATTAAACACATTTTTGACATATAATATAAAAACTACTATAGCTCAAACTAATAAAATGGATAATTCTATGTTAAGGGGTCTATAATTAAGTTTAATAGCTTCGGACATTGTAGTTTTTGACCTTTTTTTAACTGGAACAAATAACTACTTTACATAAAAGTTTTTCACATAAACTTTTAAACATATAATTCATCTCATGCATTAAGTATAAAGAGATATATTTGGAAAGTGTATGAAACCAAAAAATGGCAAGTTATACACGTTCCACACTATGACTATATTTGTGACCGAGCCTGAATGCTGAATAGAAAACATGAACTTTTGTGATAAGCAATGGTAACACTACCTCAGTAAAACTTCCTTTAATTGGTTGAGTGATTGGCACCACCTGCCAGGCACATGGTCATCGAAGGATGTAAAACATGGTAGTGAGTTTGGTTGTAACCCTAGAAAACTTATATCAAACGGAATAGCACATTCTATTTTTTACGGAGTTATTGTTTATAGCGAGCCCGGATATTTAGATGCAATCTGGGTAAATTAATCTATTCTTTAAATTTACTTATTATAAAAGTGTACCAATTTAACACTTTGAAAAAAATCTTAGATACCACTAGCAGTGGTAAAGAATTTACAATTTTTTTTTATAGTTACTCAAGTGTATTATGTTTGTTTTGTTTGTTAGCTTGTGTGTAATGTAAAAGTATCCTCTCATACATTATCATGTTTATATTTTAACCCTTTCAGTTTCCATACTGACAAATATTGGCACTGATGATACACACCCAGTAGGAGACAGATCACTACACGGAGATGACTATTCTGGAAGTATGTATAATCAAAAGTGTCATTTTCCCTGTTGATATAAAAAATTAAATTCTCCCTCGCCCTGCTCGTCCGAATTTAAAGTATTTAATCTCTAAATTCAATAGGCTATAAACAAGACAAACACAGATATAGGATTAGTTGCTCGCAGTAACATCTTATTTTCACTGCGATACAATATTTTATCTTTATTGTACATATTTCTTCGATTGAAACAATATATAAATACATGACATATAACATTGTTCCTCTTTCGCATCGTTTTCTTTTTCATCGGCTAATACCTCAAACGCCTGTACGTACAATAAACATAGCAGCAACTGCATATATATCTATGTGACCAACTTCAATTCGACGTAACTGCGAGCACCTTCGATACTAATACATTTAAATGCCAAACTTTATATAGTATCATTAAACCTCACCCGTAAAAACCGCCAAAACTTTCCTCGTGTCTTCTGCACCTAACATTAAATTTATAAATAGTACATACTGTTACAAAACCAGTATCCGAACTAGTTATACTAGTTCCCATCTATAAATAATTACTACAAATAGCAAACGGGAAAAACCCCATTTCAAACGAAATAAAATACATGGAGTTTTAACTTTGGTACAATCCTTCTAAGCCAGTGAGATCTTTTGTAGACAAAGTTTCTAAGTTTATCCAAATAAAACTATATACAAACTTAACACATAGTTAGACTCTTATGTAAAACACAGGAAACAGTTTTTTTTTTCAATTGAAAATATCGTGTAGAAAACCCATGTCTAGGCAACAAACAACAAACACACAATATCTGTGAAATTGCACTAAATTAGCGGAACAGGGTGTGTAGTGTTTAAAACTGACCACAGTTAAATTTCTTCGAGTCTTTATAAGTGTTAAATAGTATTGATATACACCAAGGATACATGTCTTTATTCGCACTTTTTTATTCGTCTTTTTTCCAGACTTGGAAACTTAGTCACACATATTGCAATCTGGCCATTTGAGACTTTGACTGGTCTTTTTTAATTTGGCATCAACGTTGATATTGTAATCTAAGCTATGCGTTATTTTTTTACTTTAGTCGTCTTAAATATTGTGTGCTGAAATCATTTATTATCACAAAAGCGTCAATAAAAATGACTATAAATAGCAGTTATTATGGTACATCTTGATATTTTTCTTTTAATTACAGGTTCACAGATAAATGTATCGGGAAAAACAGTATTGATTGGTGAAACTATTAATTATATTATCCAAAAAGCTGAGGAAGATGAAAGTATACAGAGTAAGTGAATTATATATTTGATTGCACAAGTTTTAATAATTGAAAATATAACTTTCTGTTATTTTGATTATCAATGAATTCAAAATATACTGCTAACTTGCTTCTACTTCACAAAAATAAAAATGAACACTAGAAAAAAATAAACAAAATATTGTCTTTTCTCTATTCAGGAGAAGAGATCTTCAAAGAGCAATTTAAGTCAATGGAAGACATTTTTGTTGAAACGAAAGGGTATGCTAATGCAAAGGAGAAATTAGAGAAAAAACACCATGTTTTGATAACAGGATCACCAGGAGAAGGCACAACGCTCATAGCAAATAAGCTTGTAAGCGATAAAATTTCACAGGGTTATTCTTTGAAAGAAGTTGACGATGTCAGACAGCTACGTCAAGTTCACTGGAACAAGCACCAAATAGTTTTAATGGACGATCTATTTGGATACTCAGGAAGCAAAGTCGACCAAAATCAGAAACTAGTTTTTGAAATTGGACACATTATTGAAGAAAGGATGAGGTATGATGAATTTTTGTTTATAGTGATGACATGCAGAAATAGTATTCTTCAGCGAATCAAAACAAGCTTGAAAAGCCATCGAGTTTTAGATAAATCGAATGTTGTAGATTTGTCGGAGATTGAATTATCGCAACAGGAACGACTAGAAATACTCGACAAACATCTTAATAAATATCGATTGCGCCAACCTATAGACCCAGTAATAAAGCAGGCGATCAGCAAGTGCAAACATCCAGGTTTCCCTTACTGTGTTTATATGTTTACTAGGATCGACAAATTATTCAATCAAGGAAAACTTTTTTTTGATTCCCCTATTCAGTTTGTTCGAGAGGAAATACACGTTCTTTCTGAAAATGATCCCGATATTTACGCTTTATTGTTGTTTCTTTTGATAAAAGACGGGGAGATTCAAGAAAAAACACTGCAATCGCTTGACGATAACTGCAACGAGTTCCATCTTTTACAAAACATTGGTAACTTTCCAAATGCTACACAGCTTGGTCGTCGTCTTTACTCTGCAATAAAAAGGGTTGATGCAGCGTTTGTCGTACAAGAGAACTCCAACATACACTTTAGACATTCATGTGTGTTGGAAGCTATTTGCTTTTCGTTTAGCCAAACTCTCGAACATCAAGCAGTTAAGTGGTTACCGTTTGATTTTGTTGTGAAACGAATCAGAACTGACAGATCTGATAAGTCAAATGATAATGAAATAGTAACAATAGGTCCGTCTGTGTACGACTATCTGGCAGAGAGATTTATCAATGAAATAAAATTGGGAAATTTAGTCGAAGTGTGCAAACATGAAGCATTTCGAAATGGAAGATTCGTCACAAGTTTTTGCGCAATTTTGGAAGGGTTATTGATTAACGACATTGACCAGTTTCGATTTATTTTGCAAATTACAGAAAGGGAAAACCATCTAGGAGCTTTATTTAATGGCTCTTTATTGTACTGGTCGTCCTCCTTAAATTCAGAGCTATTATGTTCGACATTACTTGCAAAACATTTCTATGATAACATAAAAAATCAGTTTTGGGTTCGAATTCAAGCTTCTGCTGCCCTTGTACCAGCCTGCTTGTATGGTTTCCAAGAAACGGTGTTGAGTTCTTTGCTACAATTAAATGCAGATATCAACAGTGCAATGCATAAAGAGCGCAGGTTACAAACCTATTTGTGTGATTTTTGTACTGTTCACGATGACGAAGGAATGACTGTTATTCAGGCTAGTGTTTTCGGAGATAATTTACAAAAACATGTTACTCTTGCTTATCTCCTGAAAAAAGGGGCACGTTTTAAAGAATTTTCCTACAACAAACCGTTGATAAAAGCCATAGAAATCTATGACGAGGTATTAAAAAACGGTTCGAAAGATATAGTTACTGCAAAGATGACCATACAAACATTATTAGAAGGAGGCGCTAATGTTAACTGGAAAGATCAACATGAAAACACGGCTCTTTGGTATGCCGTCCTCAACGACAATGTTGAGATTGTAGAACTGATTATTGCTAAATCACAGTATATTTTACCTCAGCCTCTACTTCCATTTTCAAGAAGTTTACAAATGGTGAAATTGATAGAACAAAATAATATCGATAGAGATTTTGACCAGACTGACATTAGTGGTAAATCTTTGCTGCATCGGGTCCAACACGAAAGTTTAATATCTTATTTCATCAACAAAGGTTGTTCGTTAAATCAAAGAGACAAGAATGGAAGAATTCCTCTGTTTTACTGTAATTCGATTGCTATTTACAAAGAACTAATTGCAAGAGGATCTCCTGTCAACACTACAGATTACTATGACAAAACAATTCTCCATTTTATAAAGCGCCAGGATATAATTGAATGTATATTAAATACTGCGTCCGACGAGGACATTAAACGAAACATAAATAAAGTTGACAAGCTAAACCGTACTCCGATTTTTTCATGGACATCATCACACATTATAAAGCTACTTCTGGAACACCATGCAAATGTTAACCATCAAGCCGAAAAATATAGCGTAAGCGAAAGTGAAGCAAGCAAAGGAAAGTATATTTACGAAGTAGTAATAGATTCTGCAAAGCAAATGAGGTTGTCATACATTTATTCAGCTAGATTTATAATGAGCCTTGACGATAATCTGTCCGAGGTTTTGTCCAATGAAACTGGACAATCTGATGATGCAGCAAATACAATTTATAACAGTCACCAAACGTCTGGTATGTCGTCAGAATCAAATAGTTTAACCAAATCAACAAACGCAAGTAGCAGCAGCGATAAAAGCAACGAAGACAATATTGAAGAAGCAGATACAAAAAACTATTCAGTTGCAATGAAACTAGCTCTGATTGGAAAACTATCAGTTGAAATTGTAGACATTTTGATTTCATACGATGCAGATTTCAGTTTAAAAGACTGTGAAGGTAAAACAATTCTTCATTGCATACTTGCGCCAGAAAACAAAATAAAACAAGTAGCAGACATTGTTCAGAAAGTTCTGGGAGCCTCAAAATCAAAGGATTTACTGAATATTCAAGATTCATATGGAAATAGTGCAATTCATTTGGCTTGTTCATGCAAAGAAATAAATAAACTATCACAAGAAAATAAATCTGCAGTTATTGAGATTTTATTGAAAAATGGAGCAAATATGCATTTGTTAAATGACAATCACGAAAGTCCTTTACATTGTTTGTTGAAGTGTAATTGTTTAGGAAAGAAAAACATCTTAGTTTTAATAGAGAATTATTCTCAAGGGAATTTGAACGTTTACAGTCAAAATAAATGGTGTGAAATACCACTTGAAAGTCTTTGTTCAATTATGGATCAGTCAAAACATTTTGTAACGGACTCAAGAAGAACAATTTTGTTTTTGTATAAAAATGAACTGTTGAAGGACTACTTGTTATCACACCTTGATTTCGTTTTCAAAAGTTGCAATATAGCACTACTAGTTGCGATAGTTCAATGTTGTCCTGAATTTCTCTCAAGGGAAAATGAAGAATTACAGGATTACTTCAAAGACCATCAAAATTTCCAAAGCGTTCACTTATGGGTACTTTTGTCCTTGATAGATTTGACTGAACGAACATTTTGGTTAAAACAAATAGAACTTCAAGTTGATGAAATCCATTTCTTGCTTAGGGAATGCATCCTTCATATTCATGACGGGAAAGTTTTAATAGCTGTACTGGAAATATTACTTCGCCATGTTCCGGATATAAATGAACTCAACACAGAAGGAACATCTTTGCTGATAACAGCTACAATGGCAAGTAGATATCAAAGTAAGGAAATTCACCGGATTGTTCGACTTTTCCTTAATTTGGGAGCCGACCCAAATGTACAAGATAAGGACGGATTAACTCCATTTCATCACTGCATTTTATCCAGCACCAGAGACGATCGAGTTCTTAAATGCGCAGAAATATTCAGAGAAAAGAAAGCAAAGTTTGATATTGGGAATTCCCTTTTATTAGCGGTTGATATCAACAGGCTTAGAACAAAAACGATAAAATATTTGCCTTCTAGTGTACTTCCTCATCAGAAAGATGAAAAGGGAAACGCTTTGCATCATCTAGTTATAGCTTATTCCAAATATGGACGTAGTTTCAGAGTTTCAACGTCCTCGTTAGTAGCTCTTGTTGATAGAGGTGTTGATATCAATATGTACAACAATGATGGAGAAACACCACTTCATCTTGCAATGAAACGACAAGTACAATCCCATGTCATAATAGACATGCTACGAAATGGTGCAGATGTAAATAAAAAGAAAGGCCACCAAGCTTGTAGGAATTCCACTCGGGGACACGACAGAGAAATAATAGAACAAAAAGACGAGACTTGTCTAAATGATGAGAGTAGATCAGCATTTCAATATATGCTATTGTATTTAGACACAGCAAACATGGCGGTAGTCAGAGAAATGCTAAAATATGGGGCGGATCCATTCTACAAAGACATTCATGGTCAAAATTCCTTTCATCATATCACAAGCATGATGAGACCGACTTCATTAAAAATTCTGCTCCTGCTTTTACACAAGTTTGAAAATTCTCAACGTGACATGAACATTCAAGACAATTATGGAAATACTGCATTACACAATGCATGCACATTTGGTAAAAAGGACGATGTATGGTGTACTTCTTTACGTGTTGTTGTTATCCGCATACTTCTGGCCAAAGGTGTGAATTTAAACGAGGTAAATAGACATAATCAAACTCCCTTTCATTCACTTATCTTTCAATATCATAAATATGTCACATGTTTCCGAAGTGAAATTAAGAAATTCATTCATAACATTGTAGCTTTGATTAGCTTGTTTCTTTCATACGATGCTGATTTGGGGATTAGAGACGACCAAGACAAGTCGGCTTTGGACTATGTTGAAATGTGGAAACTTGATGATATAAAACAACTGATAGACAATACAACGACACCAGAGGATTTATTCAAGAAATTAGAGGTTCTAAGTGCTACATAATCGACGAATGAAGTCACGGTTGATTCTGAAGTTGTTCACGGCACATAATTTTCTGTGAAAAAAGCAACTGTCTAGATATTTTCAAGGCATCATATGTCACAAGATATATTCAATAAGATAACAAATGATGTATATAATTAAATAATAAAATAAAGGAATTAGAATTAGATCGAAATGAAATGGAATGAGAAAAAGTAAAAGCAACTAGATGTAACAGGTTTGATATTACTTAAAAATTGAATAATCACACTGTAAGTTAAACAAACCCATAATGAATTCTGTTTTAAAGTTTTGAACTAACGAATAGACATGTTCTTCCACTCAAAGTTATATTAAAGGAGCCATAGTACACACATTTGACACTGGAAAATGCACACAGTTCAGGAGAAGTAAACGTGTTCATTCTATTAAGTATTCAATTTATGTTCTAATTCACGTGTTCAAACGAGCATAAAGTATTTATGTGCACATCGCTACTTATTTTCTGAACCCTACTTCAAACTCAAACTGTATACTATATCATACTTGTAATAAAATAAGAAACACATTTCTGATTTTGTCCAGGACGGTGACCATGTCGATATGCTTTGCAATGCATATAAAGAACTAATGAATGAACATGTATTTAAATTTTTTTAAAACGTTTACGAAATTAACATATCCAAGATGGAGGATGACACCGTAGCCACATTAAATGTCAATCAGTAAACTAAAATAGAAACAAAACAGAATAAGTAATAAAAATCAGATAAGAAAAGCATGTTACTTTTGAACAACGACACAACAGATAAACAAAAACTACTAACAGAAAAATGATAAATAATAATTATACTTTTAAAGCAATATTAACAGTAAATAAAACGAAGCTCAACATTCTTAATCTTCTGTTATGTCTGCTTTGATGCACGAACGATTTTGTCATTATAACCGAAATATGAACACAATCCATACAAGAAAGAGTCTTTATTTTTCAACGTCTTGTTTTGTATACTATTTTTTGTCTTTTTATCTTTTATCTTTTTTCTTTTAGAGGGGCGAGTTTCAACATGCATTTCATTTTTTTGTATCTTTTTTTATCTAGTTATAAAATCAGGATAACCCCATCATTTATTGAAAAATGCATCTACCAAATCAGTTACATGATAGTTATATTTCATTCTTGCGATTGGTTGATAAAGTGGAGATTTTGATTTGTTCATGTTGTATTGACTGTTTTCTGTATTTTTGTGAAATCAAGAAAGTTTTAACACTAAATTGTTTTGTTACTTTTCACTTAAGATTTCATCCAGGAAAGTCATAAACACCACAGAAATACACGTTCTTGTGGAATTCATGGAGAATTCGTATGTTTCCGGAATAAAATTGCAAACTTCTGATCCATTATTTCTGGAAAAAAATGATCGAAAACCTTTCAAAGGAAATTCAACTCCTACGCCTATACTGTATAGTTTCCCTAAATTTGGTCAAAAATAAATTGAATTTTTGTATAAAGTAGATTTTTCTCAGGATCTCTTTCTAAAAGTACAAATTGAAACAGCACCCAAAATAATTTTTCAGCAAAAATGAACTTTTTGGGTGACGATAGACATACGGCCAAATTGTATTTTCAAATTCAAAAAAACGTAGACTTTCAGTATAGAAGTTATTACTTAACAATATAAGTGATATCAATTAAAACTGTAGGGAAGGTTGTCAATTCACTACTTGGATGTTGATACCAAATAATAAACTCACGTTGTTAATGTCTGTGTCATTTTGGTCTCTTGTGGGCAGTTGTCTCATTGACAATCAAACCACATCTTTTGTTTTATATCATCATAGATACCAGGATTGAAATTTTGTATTTGCGCCAGACGCGTTTTTCGTCTACAAAAGACTCATCAGTGACGCTCGAATTAAAAAAAAGTTAAAAAGGCCAAATAAAGTACGAAGTTGAACAGCATTGAGGAACAAAATTCCTAAACGTTTTGCCAAATACAGCTAAAGTAATCTATTTCTGAGGTAGGAAATCCTTAGTATTTTTAAATAATTTCAAAGTTTGGTTAACAATCAATTTATAATTATGACACTGTCAAAAACTCATGTCAACACAGGAGTGCTGACTACTTGGCTGGAGATGAATAAAAACTCAACCGGCAGAGACCATAAGTATAGTGTTATCAAACTCTTTTCAAAATTTGGTTGCTGGTCCATATATTCGGAGGATAAGAATGGATTATTTCCCTTCCATCACTGTATAATGTCAAGTTCAGGTGACATAATTTGTGTATCAAATATCTACAGGACAATAAAGAAAATTTATAAGTAGGTCCTCCAATGAACATATCTGTTTAAGTAAACAGGTTACGGACAAGAAATATAAGATTTTTTCCGAGTATTGTTTCGCCTTATGAAAAATATGAAACGGGAAATGCCATGCATCATTAAGTTGTGTCATATTCAAAATACGGACAGTTTTCAAATATTAACAACCTTAACAGCGCTTGTTGAACGGGGAGTTGATATTAATATGTACAACGATGATGGCGAAACACCTTTACATGTTGCTATGCGATTACAGTTCCAACCCCACGTTGTTATGGAAATTCTGAGAAACGGGGCTGACGTAAATAGAGAAACACGAGAAGCAGACATGTCACTGGGATCAGAACCAATGGAAATATGTGATTCTATACAACAAGAAGAAATATATAATAATCAAAACGGAAAATCATCCTTTCATTACATGCTAGTATATTATAAACGTAACAGTCTTTCGGTTGTGCATGAAATGTTAAAATACGGTGCAGATCCATTCCAAATAGATACACAAGGACGAAATTCATTTCATATTATCACCACTATGATCGCATCAGATTCGTTTAAAGTTCTGCTTTTACTTCTAAATCATTTTGAAAATTCAGAGGTAGATAAAAGTATACCAGATATATTAGGAAATATACCATTGTATTACGAGTGCTCTATTGGTGATTTCAACGATGGATATTGCTCATCCTTGCGCGCATCTGTTATCTGTATTCTGTTAGCGACAAGATGGGACATTACTATGAGTAACAGTCTTGGCCAAACTCCGTTTCATCTACTGGTTCATCAATACCATCAATTTACTAACAACTTGAAACCCGAAAAAGAAAGGTGTTTACACAACATCGTAGCTATTATGAGTATTTTTCTTGCAGAACACTTTGATCTTTCAATAATAGTTATCAAAGGTACCAGGATTATAAATTTAATACGCCAGACGCGCGTTTCGTCTACATAAGACTCATCAGTAACCATGGTAACGCTCAAATCAAAATAGTTATAAAGCCAAACAAGTACAAAGTTGAAGAACATTGAGGACCAAAATTCCAAAAAATTGTGCCAAATATGGCTGAGGTAATCTATTCCTGGGATAAGAAAATCCTTAGTATTTCGAAAAATTCTAAATTTTGCAACAGGAAATTTAAAACGATGGACACGGAAATAGCGTTCTGTATTATATTGATTCTTTTAGAAACAGCGAGTTAAAACATCTGGTTTAAAATACCAAAAGTCCAGAGGATTTACTGAGATCTTACGAATATCCACTCAGTGACAGTCGTTACTGATTAAGAGTATTATGTAAACACCAACGGCACTTTTTATATTGGAAGACTGCTATCAGTGTTGAGACTTCTACCATTAAGTTATTTACCTTAATGTTATTGTTACACTTTTGCACTGATTTTTTAGCCATGGCGTTGTCAGTTTATTTTTTTTTTTTATCTATGAGTTAAAATGTGTCTCTGGTTTTTTTCGCCCCTTTTGATACTGGACCTTTATATAAGTAGGTTCTGTGACAATAATCGTGCTCTTTCCGGTGATTTCATTCTTTTTGTATATGTTTTAGGAAATAAAGGTGAATCAATTGTCAGCTTTAGACACAACATGGAAGTGATTCGGGTATTTTATTCCAATCAATCTGAAACTTAGAAAACATGTTCCCTATGATATGTTCTTTCTAATTTTAATGCCAAATTAGAGATTTTATCACATTTTCACGATCCACTGAACATAGCAAATGATAGTGAGGATGGGGCATCCGTGTACTTGGGACACATTCTTGTTTATTTTTATTTTGCTGTTGTTTTATTGCCTTTACATGGTTAGTGTATTCGAAGTAGGAAGTCCCAAATTAAGCCCAAATATAAAACAAATTAATTATATATGTCAAAGTTTCATTAATTTGTTTAAAAGACAGATCTTAATTCAAGAAATTAAAACTCGGATATGGGTCAAGTTGAAAATATTGGCTACTTTATAAAACAGTCTTTAATTAGGAACTTTCCTTTTTAGAAATTTCGTTTGAGTTCAGTATTTTTAAGATTTTACTTTTTTCAAAATGAGGGTAGAAGTCTAATAGTTTTTTCCATGTCTTCATTTCTTTTATAATTGTTATTTCTTTACGTTGTTATTTTTGTTTTTTGTTTGTTTTTAGTTTTCTGTTATAAACTAATTGGTTTACTCCTGGTTTGCCCACTTTTAATTCTACCAATTATCTATTAGTTAAGAAAACAAAAAAGACAAAAGGTTTAATGAGCATACAATTGTATAGTCTGTTCCAACTTAGGTATATAGTTTGTAAATGTTTTTCTAGATATTCAGGTTGGTTTTTTTTGTATAGAAAAACAATTAAAAAAATCAAATATTTTTTCTCAGAAATTAAATATCAATTCAATCAATTATAATTCAACATCCATATACAGCAAGTAACTAAAAAATGATATTCAGTTATAAAATTGTCTTTATGTTCATTAGTTTCTGAATGATTTTCATGATAGAAATATATTTATACACTGAGTTCTCTTTTATTGCAAACTTTATTTAATAAATTAATTAATTTTATAAATGCATTGCATAAGGAAATCAATTAAGCACAAAAAAGTAATAAGGGCACTATATGTAAAATGATGAGAAATACAATCTTTGATATATACATCAAAAGTCACAAAACATTTGATATATTTACAAAGTCACAATTAGCAATAATTCACTTCATTGTTCAGTTCAAATGGAGAAGATGGGATGTTGCGTCAGAGTATTCTACCATGTTGATGGGTCCTTGTTGGTATTTGTATATGAGTCTGGTGTCTATTACTCTGTATGGTCGTCTTTAAGGTGGGCTGGTTCCTCCTGCTGCATACTGGATAATGTTACATTATGTTAGTGTCTTCTTCAGTAGCTCAATGATCTCGTAGATGTTTGGGTGAGCGTGTTTGAGTCGCTTCTTATGTTTGTTGTGCCATCCTTCCAGGTGATTTGTGCATGGTGCAGGGTCCTTCTGTGTAATAGTGGTTCCATAGAAAGCGGTAGTTTTCAACCAAAAACCCTGTCACGTAATCTGTAAATGAAGTTGTAGCGGGTATGTTTTCAGTTTCTCCAATGTCTTCTAAAGTGTTTAGCCAAACATCGTCAACAAGGTGGGTGGAACAAGAGGTACCAGTAGTACTGCGGCTCGTCGTATCAGTTAAGTAATGTCTTCATTTTGTTTATAATAGAACTGTAGTCCATATTTCTGTGCCTTTCGCCATATACACTGGGTGAAGTGGAAGAAGCAGCCTTTCACGGTTACCCCTGGACATACTGTCTGTGTTGCGTTGTTGGTGGCTGTCTCATAGTCAATAGATAGTGTTTCTGGTTGAAGTTGTAACTGGTGTTGTTGATCAATGACTACTGAACAGTTGCATTTATATTCTAGTTGTTAAATTTAATTGGATAATTTTATATTTTACTAAATTTTGAAACAGCGTATTGCATTGAACATAAAAAAAATCATAAGTTGAATAAATTAAAAGATATTCAAATGAGATTTATTCTATTAAATCTTTAGTTTCATTATTTTACTTTTCACCTTTTTTTCAGAATGTACCAATAATTAAAAATATTTGTTGATAAATTGAAATATTTATTCATTTTAGTACACATTTTTTTTTTTAATAAAATACATTATCCTGCCAAATATATATAAAAAATATAGAAAATTTTTGCACATTTTCCTTGATTTATTAGCAGAATAAAATATTCTTTTTTAATTTTACAGGTAAAATAAAAGGTAAAAAATATGACCATAATTCAGAAATAAACTATAATTGTTAAAACAACAATTCCCTCTATGTTTACATATACATGTAATTAAAAGTGGGCAAACCAGGATGACACCAAACTAATTATGTCTATAAGACAAGAAAGATATTATTGAATTATGTTGTGATGCATAATTTGAAATGTCAATAGAGAGAGAATACATTACTTTAATTTTACCTAATGATAAACTCTTAAAAAAATATCTTAAACATACTATTATTCGATAATGAATGGTTATCAGTATCTATAAATCTGTACACTTTTGATTTCATTAAAATAATTTTAGAAATACCCTTTTAAATATTAAAAAAGCGGACATTAGATATTGGATGGGGCATTATCTCATTGGCACTCATATCACATCTTCTTATGGCTGTTTATAATGTATAAAAATTGCAACAATCAACATCCAATCTATTCAGACGTGGACCAGTTTGTAAAAATAAACTGATACAGTTACTAAATTAAAATTATATAAATGTCTAAGTTTTATTAGATTTTAAATGGAAATACGCAATATTTCGCTAAACAAATTAGCTTCATCAGGCGTGTGCATCTCTCAAGGTGAAATCGAATTATTTATAATATATAAGATCAATAAATGAAATAGAGACTGTGCATGCTTGCAAGTATATAAGAGGAAGAGATGCATTCATTGTCTAAACTATACATGTAATATGAATGAGGACCGCTGGGATCCCTTACATCCGAAAACTTTCAATTGAATCATAAATAGTTTGTAGTAAAGACTATATTCTATTTGTTGTTCTGTAATAAGACATGTTGTTGTTCATGCCGCTTACGACTGGTATTTGGCTTCAACCATCTGGCCTGAAACCTACTAAAGATGATTTTGTTTTGTTTTTATACTCATTTTCAGACAATAAAATCTACTCAATTATAGCAGAAAAAAATAATAGAAAGGCAAAAAATGCGAAGCGAGAAAATTATTAAAAAATAAACCGAAAAAGTATACCAATGTTCTATATACTATGTGTAAGCTAAACAAGGTTTGTAACCCCTCGTGTCGTTACTTTTGGGTACTATGCGCTTTTAAACCTTTCAAAAAGCTTTAAAGTTCACAAGAGAAATCATTAACCTTATTATATCACACTAGATACGATATAGTGTTAAATATAATAACAATAAGCGATTTTTTTAGTAATCAATCGGTGCAGGTGTATTTTTGAAAATAAAACAATCATTTCGCTATAAAACCAGGCTCAATCCACAATTTTCTATATTTGAAAATGCATGTACCAAGTCAGGAATATGACAGATGTTGTCCATTCGTTTGATGTGTTTTATCATTTGAATTTGCCATTTGATTAGGGTCTTTCCGTTTTGAATTTTGCTCGAAGTTCAGTATTTTTGTGATTTGACTTTTCAGTTTCTGTATTGTTCAAGGTCGCCGGCACTGTTTAATGACAATTTAATGTTGAGGTCACTATTCCATATTGATATGCAAATACTTACTGCACGCCATAGAGATAAGTAATTGTCTGAACATCAATATCTTTGTCATTGTTTAGACTATAAACTATCAACAATGAGGCTAACGACAATCTTTTTTGTTTTGGCGGTCTCAGTTTGTCGGGTGACTGTTTTTTGTTTTAACATAAACGCTGGATTGTCAAAATCACCTCTAGATATGTCCGACACTGTGGCGAAAATACTGGAGGACAACCAATTCTTTAAATCACAGTTTAAAATTATGTCAGACGAAATGGAGCAATATAAATCAAGGATTAACATACTAGAAAATGAACTTGCATTTACTAACCGTGATCTTGAATTAACGAAGCAGAATGCAAAAGATACCAATAATCGAGTAAAAGTGTTAGAACGCGAACTTCTGTTAACAAAGGAAATGTCTAAAACAAGTGCTGAAATCCCAACGTTTGATAAAGACGATTTAATGAGTCCTTCCCATTCTAAAAGAATACGTACCAACGTGAAAAATAGAAGTAATGACGGATACGAAAAAGATGCGATGTACCAAGAATTCAATATGCCTGACAATAGTGAAATTTCAAAGGAGGTTAAGCGGATATTGTGTAAGTCCTTGTAATTAATTTCGTGTTATGGAATATTACTTTTGTATATATTGTTAAGACAAATTTTAAGGGATGTTCAGTATATGCATAATGATATATTGATGGGTCAGATTATACCTATTATATAGTCTCGAAATTATAGACCTTATACACGGTGGGTATGGTTGTCCTGCGAGAGAACGTTCTGTGTTGGTGAGTTGGTCCTGTCAGGTGCTGGTGGGTCCTGATTCTGTGCTGGTGGGTTTGTTTACATTGTATCAGAACGGCAATAAAACGAATGTTTGTTGCTTAATTTTTCTCTGATGCGTCATAAGTACCATGCAAAGTATATTACAACAATATTATATTGCAAAAGTCGTGCAAGTTCGTTAAACGGAATTGTCCTGACGCTGTGCTGGTGATAAGGAAAACGGTCCTGGTTCTGTGCTCCTATGTCCTGGTTCTGTGCCTTTATATTTTAGTTAAAAGTGGCATATATTCAAGATCATTGATACTGTACTGCTATTGACTAATTAACTGTTGTCTGCTTTCTTGAAATTGACATTGTTGTGAATCTGTTTACTGTTATTATGAGAGAAAGAATACCCCTATTTTTTATTTTTTTTAAATTAACTGTAATCTTATTTATTGGCCTGTTAATGGAACCCTTCTTGCCCCCTTTTAAGATAAGAAAATATGTTTACGATTTTCGGGATTACGATCATTTTGCAAGATCACCAAAATACGTTGTAATTTATATAATACTTATATAAAGTAGATGATGTGGTATGTTTGTTGTCAATGGACAAAATTCCATAAGAAACCAAGGGAAGTATGTGTTAACAACTATACGTCATCGTACGACCTTCAACAATAACCCATAAAATAAAAATGTAAAAGGTTTTGCATAAAAATGGAGAGCAAAAATATAGAACAAAGGACTTTCTGAGCGTTTGAATCATATGTCTTTAGCAGCTTAAAATACATTTGTTTGTGAACAATGTAGTGCTGACTATAACAATGACAATAGTATTGCGGGTTTGTTTGTTTGGTTTTGGTTTTTTTTTAGGGGGGGGGGGGATAAGTTAGAGCGAGGTTACAGTGAATGTTTTAAGCTTGGAATAGTTTCCCGTAAGATTTAAAAGTTGTATTTTAAAAGAAAAATGTATCTTATAGCTATTAAGAATCACTTGCTGTACCTGTAAGATTTTTTCAACATATTTTTTTTGTCTGAACGGTTATCAGGTATTTTGTTTCGAAAGTTCGATAGAACACTAAAAAAAATTCACTATTTTATGAAAGGGCAGACTAGAATATGTCAATTTCAAAATTTAAAATATCTCGTAGCTTCATACTACCAATTGAGTATAAAACAAGTATATAAGTTTAAAAAAGAAATTCTTAGATTAAACACCTACATTTAACTTTAAAAGGTCAAAACAGTTTAAAACAATACAAATCTACACACACAAAAAACTGACTTAATTTCAACTGGTTATCAACCCGAATCGCTATAAGATCATATATAAGCTCACCTGTGTCGTGTGAGGTTCATGTATTGTCTAGGCGTCCGCAATTACAAAAAGATCTTTTCTGAAATTACTTGACCAAATGTTACCAAATGATTTTTCAAAAGTGAATCTAGGAAAAACAATATTCATCAACAAACATGACCACTGTCTGTTAAAATGTATTCGAGTTTTTAGTTACAGCTGATTCCATTGAGTATGTAGGCAAATGTAAATTCTTTGGTTAGCTTGCTTGTTAGCTAAACCGTGAAGTCATTGTTAGGTAAGGTATACTACCCTCCTTTCGAAGTAGCCTGGTCCTACAGACTGAAAGATGTGTCATTTGTCGGACTAGTCTACTCTTAAAGTAGGGTAGTTTACATAACCTAACAATGACTTTTCTGTTCAGCAAGCAAGATAACCAAAGATATTCCCTTTGTCTACACACTAGTTAATTGAAATCGGCTTTAATATTGCAAAAGTTTAAGCAATTAGGGCAAAACTTACCGAGTAAAAAAAATCAAAAGGCCAATGTTTATCTACCTTGCACATTTCAGAAAATTCAGATCAGATAACAAAACTGGGTCCAGCAACATTTATAAGCAATTTAAGATTTTGACCCTCACAGTTTCCATTCACCACAAATATTCTCGTTACAACGAATCATGTTAAATACAAAAATACCAGTTGCAGCCTTTTGTTTATATATTAATATATACGGATAAAGTTATGAAAGGCAGCAGGGTCACCAGGGTGAGGATTCCATGTCATCTGAAATAAATGCTAAGCATAGATCTAGAAAGCGACAGATAATCATGACATTAAAAAAACTCTCTTCTTTTCGACTTTTTTCGAACAAATTGACACATAAAATGAATTATATAGTATTGTGGAATTTTAAACTTGTGTTCAATTCATTGGTTACACCTTTGACTAGGATAACAATCCTGTCAAGTATGAGCTGGGTAAAATATTTCAGAAAAGAAGATGGAAATGTGAAAGTTTCCGTGCGTCAGGTGCAACAGCATACGAACAGCTGACATGCCTCGTCAGGGTGGAAGCTAAAAAGTCCACGAAAATTTAATTTAAAACCTTTATTCGTTCCAACAAAGTTATTGAGATTTTGTTGAGGATTTAACCATCTACGACAGCAAGAATTTTTTTTTTTAGAATTTACAGCTCTTCTATAAATATATGCAAAGCAAACCATTGATCAAATTGCTTGCTATGATTGTTTGGATGTTTGTAAACGACAGGTAAGTAGTCTGTTAACTATATACTAGAATTTGTTTGGACAATAAACATTAACTTCAATTCCTGTCAGTTTGTTTATGTCCAATCAAATCCCAGTATGTATTGAAACTCCGCCTACCTATTGTTTGAAAACATCCAAGCAAACACAGCAAGCAAGTCAATCAAAGTTTTTTTTTTTGCATGCTTTTATAGAAGAGTTGTACTACTAGTATATAATGCAAAGAAGCGTTTAAGTCATTCGCCAAAAAATACTATCAATTTCTTTTTGTCCTATGTAAACTTCCATACCATTTTCTTCCATTCATGATCATTGAATTGAACTGTAAAATATTTCTTGGTACCTTCTTAATTCTACAAAAAGAAATTGATAGTATTTTTTGGCGAAAGACTTAAACGCTTCTTTGCATTATATACTAGTAGTACATCTCTTCTATAAAAGCATGCAAAAAAAACAACTTTGATTGACTTGCTTGCTGTGTTTGCTTGGATGTTTTCAAACAATAGGTAGGCGGAGTTTCAATACATACTGGAATTTGATTGGACAAATACAAACTGACAGGAATTGAAGTTTATGTTTATTGTCCAAACAAATTCTAGTATATAGTTAACAGACTACTTACCTGTCGTTTACAAACATCCAAACAATCATAGCAAGCAATTTGATCAATGGTTTGCTTTGCATATATTTATAGAAGAGCTGTAAATTCTAAAAAAAAAATTCTTGTTGTCGTAGATGGTTAAATCCTCAACAAAATCTCAATAACTTTGTTGGAACGAATAAAGGTTTTAAATTAAATTTTCGTGGACTTTTTAGCTTCCACCCTGACGAGGCATGTTAGCTGTTCGTATGCTGTTGCGCCTGACGCACGGATACTTTCACATTTCCATCTTTTTCTCTGAAATATTTTACCCAGCTCATACTTGACAGGATTGTTATCCTAGTCAAAGGTGTAACCAATGAATTGAACACAAGTTTAAAATTCCACAATACTATATAATTCATTTTATGTGTCAATTTGTTCGAAAAAAGTCGAAAAGAAGAGAGTTTTTTTAATGTCATGATTATCTGTCGCTTTCTAGATCTATGCTTAGCATTTATTTCAGATGACATGGACTCCTCACCCTGGTGACCCTGCTGCCTTTCATAACTTTATCCGTATATATTAATAGATAAACAAAAGGCTGCAACTGGTATTTTTGTATTTAACACGATTCGTTGTAACGAGAATTTTTGTGGTGAATGGAAACTGTGAGGGTCAAAATCTTAAATTGATTATAAATGTTGCTGGACCCAGTTTCGTTATCTGATCTGAATTTTCTGAAATGTGCAAGGTAGATAGACATTGGCCTTTGATTTTTTTTACTCGGTAAGTTTTGCCCTAATTGCTTGAACTTTTGCAATATTAAAGCCGATTTCAATTAACTAGTGTGTAGACAAAGGGAATATCTTTGGTTATCTTGCTTGCTGAACAGAAAAGTCATTGTTAGGTTATGTAAACTAACCTACTTTAAGAGTAGACTAGTCCGACAAATGACACATCTTTCTGTCTGTAGGACCAGGCTACTTCGAAAGGAGGGTAGTTTACCTTACCTAACAATGACTTCACGGTTTAGCTAACAAGCAAGCTAAACAAAGATTTTACATTTGCCTACATACTCAATGGAATCGGCTGTAACTAAAAATTCGAATACATTTTAACAGACAGTGGTCATGTTTGTTGATGAATATTGTTTTTCCTAGATTCACTCTTGAAAAATCATTTGGTAACATTTGGTCAAGTAATTTCAGGAAAGATCTTTTTGTAATTGCGGACGCCAAGACAATACACGAACCTCACACGACACAGTTGAGCTTATATATGATCTTATAGCGATTCGGGTTGATAACCAGTTGAAATTAAGTCAGTTTTTTGTGTGTGTAGATTTGTATTGTTTTAAACTGTTTTGACCTTTTAAAGTTAAATGTAGGTGTTTAATCTAAGAATTTCTTTTTTAAACTTATATACTTGTTTTATACTCAATTGGTAGTATGAAGCTACGAGATATTTTAAATTTTGAAATTGACATATTCTAGTCTGCCCTTTCATAAAATAGTGATTTTTTTTAGTGTTCTATCGAACTTTCGAAAAAAAATACCTGATAACCGTTCAGACAAAAAAAATATGTTGAAAAAATCTTACAGGTACAGCAAGTGATTCTTAATAGCTATAAGATACATTTTTCTTTTAAAATACAACTTTTAAATCTTACGGGAAACTATTCCAAGCTTAAAACTTTCACTGTAACCTCGCTCTAACTTATCCCCCCCTAAAACAAAACCAAAACCAAACAAACAAACCCGCAATACTATTGTAATTCTTATAGTCAGCACTAAATTGTTCACAAACAAATGTGTTTTAAGCTGCTAAAGACATATGATTCATACGCTCAGAAAGTCCTTTGTTCTATATCTTTGCTCTCCATTTTTATGCAAAACCTTTTACATTTTTATTTTATGGGTTATTGTTGAAGGTCGTACGATGACGTATAGTTGTTAACACATACTTCCCTTGGTTTCTTATGGAAATTTGTCCATTGACAACAAACATACCACATCATCTACTTTATATAAGTATTGTATAAATTACAACGTATTTTGGTGATCTTGCAAAATGATCGTATCCCGAAAATCGTAAACAAATTTTCTTATCTTAAAAGGGGGCAAGAAGGGTTCCATTAACAGGCCAATAAATAAGATTACAGTTAATTAAAAAAAATAAAAAATAGGGGTATTCTTTCTCTCATAATAACAGTAAACAGATTCACAACAATGTCAATTTCAAGAAAGCAGACAACAGTTAATTAGTCAATAGCAGTACAGTATCAATGATCTTGAATATATGCCACTTTTAACTAAAATATAAAGGCACAGAACCAGGACATAGGAGCACAGAACCAGGACCGTTTTCCTTATCACCAGCACAGCGTCAGGACAATTCCGTTTAACGAACTTGCACGACTTTTGCAATATAATATTGTTGTAATATACTTTGCATGGTACTTATGACGCATCAGAGAAAAATTAAGCAACAAAACATTCGTTTTATTGCCGTTCTGATACAATGTAAACAAACCCACCAGCACAGAATCAGGACCCACCAGCACCTGACAGGACCAAATCACCAGCACAGAACGTTCTCTCGCAGGACAACCATACCCACCGTGTATTTAGCATATACGATAACATAAAACATTAATTTAGAAATTAACATTTGAAAAAAAAGATTATTTTAGAATGCCAAACAGTTTTAATTGAACCTTTACGAACTTATTTTATGTATTTAAATGTATCAGGACTTCCGAATACAATATGTGGATATAAAATTACACTTAATTGAAGACTTCAGTTCTGCCAAACACACCATACCCGAAGAGAACATTTGCCACACATCATTAAGACATATTTTAATAATTTTATTTCAGTTGATCGCGGCTTACCGCCTGTTGTTGCATTTTCTTCCGCAATGGACAGCCACAAAGAAAACTTAGGAATTGGACAAACTGTTTTGTTTGAGCACGTTATAACTAATATTGGAGGTGGATTTGATCAAAACACCGGTACTTTTAAAGCGCCAACTGCTGGTGTTTATCATTTTGACGTCATCATAATGAGCCATTTAGGAGAGGACATGGAAACCGAAATAGTTAAAAATGGACAAACTCTTGTCAGACTGTACTCCGGTAATCGTGATACTTATGGTGTTGGCATGCAGGCGATAGTAGTCCAGATGAATGCAGGAGATGATGTTTGGATTAGAGTTTTTGACTTTCCACCTGTTAATAACGGAAATGTTCGTGTTTTTGGAGGTCTCTGGTCATCTTTCTCTGGATTCTTACTTCAATAAATGAACTATAGTGTGTTAATTTACGTGTTTTGATTGAGTTAAGCCTTCCAATTGATATTTTATCTTGTGTTTTTCTCTGTTGTGATGTTATGCTATTGTTTCAGAAAAAGGGAGAAGGTTTGATAACATTAAAACGTTTAATCCGGCTGAAAATGTTTGCACCTGTCCTAAGTCAGGAATCTGATGTACAATAGTTGTCGTTTATTTATGTAATTTATACGTGTTTCTCGTTTCTCGTTTTTTATATAGATTAGACCGTTGGTTTTCCCGTTTGAATGGTTTTACACTAGTAATTTTGGGGCCCTTTATAGCTTGTTGTTCGGTGTGAGCCAAGGCTCCGTGTTGAAGGCCGTACATTGACCTATAATGGTTTACTTTTATAAATTGTTATTTGGATGGAGAGTTGTCTCATTGGCACTCACACCACATCTTCCTATATCTATATAATGCACAGCTTCAGTTCTTAAAGTCAACCTATTGTTGCCCGATGTACACCATCTTTTACAATTTACTTATTATGTCTGTTTGTTTTGTTTACACATGGTTGTCAATATCATGGAATTCTACGCGACTGTCGTGAGAGTGAGAGGTCATGATAGCTATAAAACCAGGTTTAATCTACTACTGTCGATATATGAACATTACAGTACTAAGTCAAAATAGGAGTTGATATCCATTCGTTTGATGTGTTGCAGCTTTTGATATTGCCATTTGGTAAAGGACTTTCATTTTAATTTTTTTTTGGAGTTCTGTATTTTTGCTTATTTACTTTTTATTTGTTAACTTGCATTTCGATTACTAGTACTGTAGTCTTTGAAGTACATAATAAGTGCATAATTTGTTGGTGAAACAACATGCATTAAAACAGTGGTATGACTATCTTTTTTTCCAATGTGTGTGCTACGTATACATTTAGATGAGTGTGGGTTATATGTTTCTTTTTTTGTGTGTGTCTTGGAACAGTAAAAGTACTACTACCGATAAAATCCACCGAAGTACAATGATGTAAACAACGACTATACTAATTCATCGAAGATCACTAGACAAAGAGTTAACCTATAGAGTAGTAGAATCTATAAAGGTGTTACTTTGACAATCTCAAAATTAAAAAGACACTGCATGATCTTCACATTTTGATGTACTAAACTATGCATGTCAAATACCAGTAATGATATTCCAAAGTTCTTTTTGAGGGTATAAGAAGAATTATTTCTTCGAAGCAAGGTATTTTGAAAATCGAGTAGTGTTGTTCATGTTGTTACTAAATTACAAGAACCAGTCCAACTGAACGTTATGAGTTGAGTTATAAACAGTTGGAAGGACCAACTGAAGGTTATGAGTTGAGTTATGAATAGTTGGAAGGAGTGATTCTACAATATTGACTGTTTTACATTAAGACATGATGCGTTGCATGCACCTACTGATCAGTAAATATTTTTTTAACATTTTGGCCTTCAAACTGTTAAGATGTGCCTATGTTGTTGTTTCACAGCCTGTTTTCGGACAGTATAATAGTGCAGTCATTGCAGCAAACAAAATAATGGAAAAGGGGAATGTATGATGCAATGCAAGAAAGTAACGATAAATGTTCCATTTACTTCTATATTTATATTAGCTAAACAAGATGGTGGGCCCTCTCGTGGCGTTGCTAATGAGCATCATGTATTTTTAAGTCGTTAAAAACAGTATCTGAATTTAAAGTTCAACTTTTTGTTTTTATTTTGATAATACGGAACGGAGAAATCTATTACTTATTGTCTCACTAAAGGTTTGCAGATATAACAACAAGGGTTATCATGAAAATAAAACTATTATTGCGTTGTCTGTATTGTTTAAGGGTAAACGATACAGTTTTGATCCCGTATTTACAGTTTGATGAAAATTTCCATATAGGCTATTTTTTTCCTGATTAAATCAAATATGTAATAAAAAAATATACCTTCATGTGCTACTTTTTGAGATAAATGAGGTCGAAATTTTGTATATTTGCTAAAAATTCGAATTTGTGAACATATCTTCCATTTCGAAAGAAAGCCATAACTTTTTTGTTTTAAAAGATAAATACAAATTGTTTTTTGTTAAATAATTTGTATTTTATAAAAGAGGGACGAAAGATACCAAAGGGACAGTCAAACTCATAAATCTAATATAAACTGACAACGCCATGGCTAAAAATGAAAAAGACAAACAGAAAAACAATAGTACACATGACACAACATAGAAAACTAAAGAATAAACAACACGAAGTATCCTAAAACATTATGCATTTTTTATTCAGAAATAACTCATATTTATCAAATGGTCATAAATTAAGAAAAAACGTAATTCTTAGCTGTATATTTATTAAATTTAAAAAAACACTATTTACAACTTAAAAGTTTCTAAAATTTGGTCCACATAATCTCCCTGCAAAATGAAACAAAAGGTCGTTTTAAAAAATAGGGGTCCATGCACTCGTTTTCAAATTAAATCAGTTTGATTGATAAAAATTAGTCGAAAAATGCATCTTTTCCCGATATGTCACAGTTTGATGTCGCGAAAATAACATTTTACGTAAGCAACGTCATTACTTTCCCCTGTAACTGTATCGTATGCCCTTAAGTTCGCCGGCACTATAGTTGTAACAATTTATAGTCGAGATAACTATTTCAGGAGGATAGGCAAAACTTACATTTATAGTGTGTCATAACTATATTTTCCATTTGTGATTTCTTATAGTGATTTACATATACATTTAGTTAACATAGGATAACTGTTGTTTGTACAACAGTTTCTCTAACTTCCATTTAATTTTATCCAACACTGATTAATGCGGTTGAAAACTGTGGAATACACAATTGCAAGGTTAACGTTTTATGGTAATGGATGTTAATGAGATCTATCAAATACCAAATGATAATGATTTAAACAACTATTGGACTAGGTCACCATAAATCATGGAACAATAAATTATCCTATTGAGATATAAAAGACAAATATTTTTTTTACAGAGAAGCATTCAAATGTTCAATTTACCACTTTTCAGGTTAAACAAGCTTTTGTTCCGTCTCGTGTCGTCACCAACATGAGCTTTTAAACCATCAGACTTTAAGTATAACTGTCAAGAGTTATAAAGTTTTGGAGTTTAGTGTGATATTCATTTGGACTGAACTAGTACACATTTTGTGTAGGTACCAGCTAAAGCCCTCCTAAGGTTTAGGAATTTTCTCGCCGTGTTAAAGACCCTTATAGGTTGTTCTCGGCTGTTTTCTGTTCTGTGGTCTGGCTAGTATCTCTTTGACACATTCTCCATTTCCATTTTTATATCGATTTCATCAGATGAGAAATTGAGCATACTGTCTAACAAAAAGTATTCAGATATTAAAACAATAAGCGATTTTTATATGGACATCAAGTTGGTTACTTATTCCTTATTCCTTATTCGTTACCTATTCGTTACTTATTCCCTATTCGTTACCTTTTCGTTACTTATTCCTTATTCGTTACCCATTCGCTACTTATTCCTTATTCCTTATTCGTTACCTATTCGCTACTTGTTCCTTATTCGTTACTTATTCGATGTATCCTTCCCCCTTTTTAATTGTTTATATTCTTATCTCTGGTAATAAATCTAAATTTGTTGAGGTAAAATGACCCTTCTATCACATATTTATACGTGTGTGTGCTCAACCGATCCTATTACTTTATGTTCGATACTTATTTGTTTCTTATTTGATTTTTATACGTTCTACCTTTAAACTGCTTTATATTTGTATGTTTGAAAATGATTCTTTGTTCGAAGAGGTGAAATCACCCTTTTAGCGCTTGTATAAAAAAAGAAGATGTGGTATGATTGCCAATGATACAACTCTCCACAATAGACCAAAATGACACAGAAGTAACAACTATAGGTCACGATACGGCCTTCAACAATGAGCAAAGCCCATACCACATAGTCAGCTATAAAAGGCCAAGACATAACAAACGACAACCACTTAATTTCAGGCTCCTGACTTGGGACAGGCACATACTTACATAATGTGGCGGGGTTAAACATGTAAGTGGGGTGTACATCATTACGAAGCTAGATTAATACCTTGTCTAATTCGTTCCTTACTCGCTAATAATACGTGTATTATACGTTGCACCTTTTAAAAATGATTTTCAATTGTTTTCTTGTCTCTGGTGGTAGATTTGTGTTCTAAGAGGTGAAAGAACCCTATTAGCGCGTATGTACCCATTCCAGCGCTCCGTTAATACCCTGTTACTTATTCGTTTCTTATTCGCTTTTAATACGCGTGGTATACGTTGCACCTTGAAATAAATCGATTTTCAATTGTGTTCATGTCTCTGGTGGTAACTTTGTGTTCTTAGAGATGAAATAACCCTATTAGCGCGTATGTACCCGTCCCAGCGCCCGGTTAATACCCTGTTACTTATTCGTTCCTTATTCGCTTTTAATACGCGTGGTATACGTTGCACCTTGCAATAAATCGATTTTCAATTGTGTTCATGTCTCTGGTGGTAACTTTGTGTTCTTAGAGATGAAATAACCCTATTAGCGCGTATGTACCAGTCCCAGCGCTCGTTTAATACCCTGTTACTTTTTCGTTCCTTATTCGCTTTTAATACGCGTGGTATACGTTGCACCTTGAAATAAATCAATTTTCAATTGTATAAATGTCTCTGGTGGTAACAATGTGGTCTTAGAGGTGAAATAATCATTTTAGCACGTAACTATGTACCGTTTTAAGCGCTGGACTGAAACTCTGTTACATATTCGTTCCTTATTCCCTTATAATACGTGTGTTATACGTTGTACTTTTCAAAAGAAATGTTTTCGCGTCTCTGGTTGTATCTATGTGTTCTAAGAGGTGAAATAACCCTATCAGAACCTATGTACCCGTTCCAGCGATCGGTTGATACCCCCTGGTACTTATTCGTTCCTTATTCGCTTATAATACGCGTGGTATACGTTGCACCTTGAAATATGTAGATTTTCAATTGTTTTCATGTCTCTGGTGGTAACTATGTGTTCTTAGAGATAAAATAATCCTATTAGCGCGTATGTACCCGTTTCAGCGCTCGGTTAATACCCTGTTACTTATTTGTTCCATATTCGCTTTTAATACGCGTGGTAAACGTTGCACCTTGAAATAAATCGATTTTCAACTGTGTACATGTCTCTAGTGATAACTAAGTGTTCTTAGAGATGAAATAACCCTATTAGCGCGTATGTACCCGTTGCAGCGCTCGACTGATACCCTGTTACTTATTCGTTCCTTATCTACTTGTTATACGTGTGTTATACGTTGTACCTTTTTAAAAAGAAATTTTGTTTTCTTGTCTCTGGTGGTAGATTTTTGTTCTAAAAGATGATATAACACTATAAGCGAGATGTACCTGTTTCTTATTCGTTATTTATTTGCTTATAATACGTTTGTTACAGGTTGTACCTTTTTAAAAATTACCGATTATTATTTTTTCTTGTCTCTGATGGTAGGTTTGAGTTATTAGAGGTGAATTGACATTTTCTTTTTTATATTTAACATTCTGATTAGTATCCGAAAAAAGTCAAAACATAAAAGTTCACCGTTTTTACACAAGAGTGCACACGCTAAAATGTATCGCCTTCTTTACTAATCACTGATATTGTCTTGATTTTCCTAAATATAAAGCTTTACTTCAGCTATCACATTATCTTAACATGATCCAAGAAAATGAGGTCACGATTATATAAACCAGACAAGAAATACATTTAGACCTTACAATTATTCAATACACTAAGTATAGTTGACCTATTGCTGATAGTTTCTATGAAACAGACGTAACCCAGAAAACTCTTCAGCAATGAACCGTGCAAATAAAATCTGTCAGACTGACATGCACATTCTAAAACTTTTCCATACACTAAATATAGTTGATCTATTGCATATAGTGTTCATAAAAAAAGACGTTTTTACGTTGCCATATCTGGAATCTATGCATGCATCGCAGACATACAAACCAGCTTCATTTAACGTTCAATACATATCAGAAGATTTGATATGAGTGCCAATGAGACAACTCTCCATCTTAGTAACAATTCGTAAAAGTAAATCATTATAGGTCAAAGATTGGTCGTCAGCACAGAGTCTTGGCTCACACTGAACAAACATACTAACAATCGATTCAAACAAATACGCAAGCCAAGTAAAAGAGATTATGCAGTTAATTAGAAAGCCAGTATAGTTAAGAATAACTAAGGATCTCCTTGAGTGACATGTAAATATAAATATGTTAGTTTGCCGGATATTAAATCTTGCACGCACCAGACGATTTTTGAACTTGTGCGCAGGATTTTCAAACTGGTGCACAAGACTTTCGTAGATAATCAAGACTTTCGTAGATGATCAAGACTTTCGTAGATGATGTGAAACTATAAGGACTGGCGCACATGACTTTCAAACTTGTGTTCATGACTTTAAGTTCACATATCTTTTAAACTTGTGCACATGACTTTCAAACTTGTTCATATGACTTGCAAATTGGCGAGCACAACTTTCAAACTCGTGTGCACCAGTTCAAAAGTCGAACGCACTAGATTTTGAAAGTTATGCTTACCAGTTTTTTTATGTCTTGATCGTCGTCAAAGAAAGATATTTCTGTTAACTTGGCACTTAAAGGGCTCCACAAGAGACTCTTCTTATAATGACATATACGCTAATCCGATTAAGTTCATAAAAATATAAAATATAAGTAAAAAGATATACAAAAGATCACAAAGGAAACTACGCTATATAAATTATAATGCGTCCTTATCGCATTGCTGGACCAACTGACATGAAGAACGCCAAAAGTAAAAAATCTGAAAGCTGAATGAACATATACCGAACCACGACAAGAGAATTACGATCAAATGGAATATAGTTCTATAGTTGTACAAAGTAAATCAAATTGCTGAAGTACTGAACATCGGATGACCGCAAGTTCTTATGGATGGTCCGACAAGCACTTGTCCCAGTAAATAAAATCATCTCTATACCTGAAAGTGAGGTTAATGTAAAGATATGAAAAAAAATAGGTCGTAGATGATAAATTAATGACATGGAATTATACCTCATCGTAATGACTATTATATTGTAGTGATGCACACCAGTATACTTTGGTTTATTATAGTTATGTATATATATCGAGGTAAAGGGTTGAATTTAGAAAAAAGAAATGAAAGATTGAATGTTTATTATATCAAAATAGCTGCACGCTTCCATAAGTTGATAAATATCAATTGGTAAACAAAATTTTGTTTTCTAATTGTTAAGTCTGGTCACGCATGGTCTTTCACGATCATAATATGCGTTGCCTGATCTTTTACGATCCAGTTTGATGAAAAATTGACAAAATTCAAAGTTTTCACAAACAAATGAACGTTTTCAAGGAAATGCTTGACCACCATTAGTTATTCTTAATAAATATTTCTTTTTAAAAGTACAACGTATAACACACGTATAATAAGCGAATAAGGAACACATAAGTAACAGGGTACACTACCAAGAATTTACTCACGTTTTTTCAGTACTTATTTCGTCAGTACTGCTTCAGTACTGATTTTGATAGTACTGTTTCAGTTCTGATTTTGACATTACTGTTTCAGTGCTGATTTCGTCAGTACTGGTTCAGTTCTGATTTAGTTAGTAATGTTTCAGTACTGGTTCAGTTCTGATTTCGTCAGTAATGTTTCAGTACTGATTTTGTACTGTAAGTATACCGATTTTTTTTAATTCTATTATTGAGTTGATATTTTCATTCACTGTTTTAGTAATACACTTACTTTTTACTGCGCACCTTATCCATATGAAAAATAGTTATTTCTTTAGGTATAGTTGCAGCAACCGATTTGGTGTGGTTAATCATTTCAATTTGAATGTGCATTGTTTCAAAAATATTTGGAACGGAAAACTTATATATCTAGGTAAGTATAGTATGGTACATAATAATTGTGACATATTTTTATCTTGTGTAGAAATCTCTGATTCAGTGTTTGTCTAACATTAGAGAAATTTTTACAATATACATTTCAGTACAATTGATATCCAAATATAGGTTTGATAATTCTGTGACAATATTCCTATTATCCTTTTTTATCTGGTCGCGTTTTTCTGTTCGACTATATCACCCTGATGAGCAGATTTTTGTTTTGCCACGTGAACATGACCAAGGAAAATTATCAAGCTTACTTTCGTCTATCGAAAAACTATTGAAGTGAAGGGGGAAAACAACAGAAATGAAGCAAGATAAGCAGTTCATTGGATTTTACCCATTAGGAGCACCTAAATTCATTCCCGGTTTTTAATGGAGCTCGTGTTGGTTTGTTTGTGTATTTTTCACAGTGTTGTTGTAAATGCTCTTTAGTTTTGTGATTCTTTGTTTACTTCTTGATTTTGATTGTGACTCTGTCTTTCTGTGTATAAAAAAAGAATACACACTCGACATCAGAGAGATTCACACTGTGCTTCGAGGCTGATATTTTACAATATCAATGTGTATAATAGCGCACAATTTATACATATACCAAACAAGATTAGAATACTGTTCATATTTGGTATTTTGCTATTGCTTAAAACATGTTGTAATTAATGCAGTCATATATTTCTATGTTAGGCAATGCATTATAATTAACACAAAACAATGTCTCGTTTAACTTTTTTTTAATCATAACTGGAATTTCTTTAATTTATCATAACCATTTTTTTAATATATAATAAAACATTCAATGTCATACAAACATGTGGAGTTTGTGACAAAAATCTCTATCTTTTTCATGCCCCTTTAAAGTTCTTTAATAAAACAATCAAAGAAACAATTAATTTTGCATGTATTATGTTTCATTGCTCTCTCTCTTTGCCATCTTTTCTTTGGAATGCTTCGTAAAATGTCAGTTTCCTGGCTCTTTTCCTCAATTCAGTCCCGCATATGATGTGTCTTGCTACATGTACAGTGGCAATTCAAGGGAACACTTTAGTTCTAATATGAGCTCATTATAAGCATCCATCTTTAATGTTTTGGTACTTGTACGAAAATCAGGATGCAATGGTTTATGATTAAATGTTGGTTTTTTTTCTGATGAGTGCCATATAGATACATCATTTTGTTTATAGGTCTTCAATTTTTACATCGAACATTCCCATTTCTGCTCCTGTCTCCATTGCTGTTCATCATTCTGAGGAAAGAAAATGAAATGACTTTAGAAGGGCTATTATAAACTTTCTTATGTTTCCTCATTTCAGTGTTATGTAAAAATGAAAAGAATGCACAAGTATGGAATGGAATGGTCATCAAAATGTACTTCTTACTTTATATACTACCAGAAGTCCAGTACTGGACTGGACCTCTGATACTACATGTATATATAATCAATCAAAGTTGAAATTTGTTGCTAAATAAAAAAAAAAGAAAATATGATAATTCAATTCATCATCATCAAAGCATTGGTGTTTGCCAGTGGCAAGTATTTCATGCACGTGTAGCTTTAACTATCAATCTATTTGTGTGCTCTTTATAATAAGATTCGTAAAACAACGACAAAAAGACAAAAAATATATACTCATTACTTTATAAGTACAAAAGTACATTAATGCTTAATAGATTGAAGTGGAAATTCAACTTAATTGAAAATTTAACGTACATATGTAGCACTCAGAAACGTGTCCGATTCCCCCAAAACGTGTCCATGTGACGTCAATTATCTGATAGACATGTCAAATTGCACGGGCGCCAAAATGGGTTCTGTTTATCAACGTCTAATTGTGTCTTTTTAAAGCACAGAAACCACTTCTGCGGGAAGCCGGTCGTGCAATACCCTCATAGTCATACATTTAGTAAAAAGACATTTAGGCATCACCGGATACTATTAGAACAAAAGAACTTACTTACTATTAACCTTTTCGCGGCGAGTGTATCCTTAAGGATACACAATGTGCAGGGCGGATGTATCCTTGAGGATACACGATGCGCAGGGCAAGTATATCTTTCAGAATACATAAATATTGTCCCAATAAAAGCCGCAATTTTACGCTATTTGCCGTACTTAACAGTTGAAATCAATGTTTCAATGAAAATCTACGATATCTGAGGGTATTATTTCAGTTCTTCAACAACATTAAAAACATCGTGAAAGGTAAATAAATCAAATCGGAAAATTTTATTTTCTAAAATTAGAACCGGAAACACGTTTTGAGGTCATGTGGGGTTTCAAAATGGATCCTCTCGATAACGTGGAGTGGAAGTACAGCTGTTTTCTGTGTTTTGATGAAACCCTTTATAATTCTTAGGTAGTTTAAACTATATAATAAAAATAAATGGTTCAATATATCTTAAATAAATATGATAGCGATCTTTTTAAAGCCTTTGATTCCCCCCACAAATCGGAACTAGACAAGTAAGTTTTTTCGCGTTCATGGCTTTGCTACAAAAACAATTTTCGATTTCGAGGGAACAGAGATATGGCTTTGAAAAGCTGGTACTCGGGTGACACATACACTTTGATTGGGTATCGGGTGAAATAAGCGGATAGGGCTGTGAATGAACTGGAGAACAATGCACGAAATTGAAAGTAGTTTAGGAAGTGAAACTTCGTCTGCTAGTATTGCAGTGTGAAAATGTCGTCAGACGAAACTGATGTAGAATTTGCAGGTTCAGTGAAACTGATGTAATTCATGCCGGACAAGAGGTCTCACTTAATGAGGAAAGGTTAAGAATTGGTCAGAATTGGCAGGTGAAAGATGACAGTGAGGGCTATAAGGAGTCAAATAATGAGGAAGCCAAAGGGAAGCAGGAGGTTAATATTAATTGGTGAGGAGATGGTGTTGATTGGTGGCACAAACAATGAGATTAGTAGTGTTGAAAAAGGTCTACATATATATTTGCCCTTTGTATGAATACTGGGCTAAGTCATGTCATTGGTGCTGAAAAGGAGGTGTCAGATTTCGGTCAACTTTATAATGGACAATCCTTTTCTTGAATGCATTCTAAATCAACAAAACTGATAACTTTAAGCTTGATTTTTTATAGGGGCTGTTATGTCACTATCCCAGATAAGGGGGAAAGGTTGAGCGCTCACAAACATGTTTTACCCTGCAACACTCATTATGTGCCTGTTCCAAGTCAGGAGCATGTAGTTCACTGGTAGTTGTTGGTTCATGTCTGTCATTTTCATTTTAGAATAATCAGTCTGGAACGGGTACATACGCGCTAATAGGGGTATTTCACCTCTTAGAACATATAATTACCAACAGAGACATGAACACAATTAAAAATCGATTTATATCAAGGTGCAACGTAAACCACGTGTATTAAAAGCGAATAAGGAACGAATAAGTAACAGGGTATTAACCGAACGCTGAAACGGGTACATAAGTTCTAATAGAGTTATATCACCTCTTAGTGGGAGATATTATGGACATAATTGTGCAAATCGTGATACAAGCATGAAATTTGGTATAAAGGTTGACTACATGATACTTATAAAAAATCCGCTGCTGACCAGAAAAAAAAATCATTTTTTTAAGATGGCCACCACAAATTTTGGAAATGGCGTCATTACAAATTGGCAATCATTCGTTAATCCGTTGAATGGTATGTTATATGTAAAATCCAATGTTAGATTAAATAAAAAGTAAATGACAGTTCCTAAATTACGACTAGACAATACATTAATGAAACCGAAAGGTGACTTCCGGTTTCAAAATACCGGCAAAAAAGTTAGAAAATTGTATTTTTATACTTTCAAGCAACTTCACAAGGGATGTAAATCCTTGAAAGATGTGATATAGGTATAAAACAATGTAAGTTATGATAAAACGTTAAAAACAGTTCCTAAGTACGACAAAACAACACATAAATGTGAAAAATAGTGATTTCCGGTTCCAAATGGAGGAAAATACGTAGAAAATATTTTTATAATTTCCATCAACTTGATGATAACACTCTTTATTAAGTTTAAATGTCTAGTTTAGTTAGAAAGACAGGTTGCTTATCTTAGAATTATTTGACAATTGGCTTTACAAAAACCCGTACAAGGAAAGCCAGAAGGGTAGCATTAACAGATACCAACACAGCTGGATTTTTGCCTCCGCATTTCAAAAGTTCCTGAAACGAGGATGCAACGGAAGTCACAGAAGTCCTGTTTGCAACTGTCATTAATTCTTTCTTTCATCCAACCCCAGTGTTCATGACTTGGTACATGTACCTGTCGAATACATGAATCAGGCTGAACTTAAACAACACCTTAATTTACTTCTCTTTTGATGTGCACTGGAAAGGAACCTCTTGTATACGGATTTGCATCACAATGCCGTTGCTTCCTGGCAAACAATTCACATCGTGCCTCGCTTCATACTTAAGCCAAAAATTAACGTCCTTTATATCTGACAAAACCTTCCATTGTTAGCCGAGCTGACCCTTTTTCTTTCCCTAGACAATTCGACAAAATGTCACATCCACTGAATGCATGGACGAAAGGAAGAGCAGCTACACAAGGACCAAACGCATTTGATATGTCACGTACAGGAAGCCAACAAAAGTCTTTATTCCTTCTATTACCTATCCACAATGTGTTCTACCTAGTTTTGCGATTGCTGCAATTACTGATACTATTAAATCTGTGTCAGTACTACCTAAAATTACATTTAACAACACTTTTCATAATCATGCCGAACATGGACAAACATTCGTGTATCTGCTTCTTCATGATTACAAGTGGTAGATAGGAAGTATCCTTATTGAAATTGCAAAGAATATTTTCACAATGAATAACATACACATTTTAGTCTCTTTTGTCAGCAAGAAACTTGAACAATTTCATTTCGTTGTCATCTTCACAGAGAAAACTACTCCAAACCCTTGGTGTTCTACAGAACCATCACCTTTCCATCTGGCACAAAAACCTTGCCTTTGTCTTGCCTTTGATTTGTCACAGCCTTTAAATTATTCATTTAGTAAACATCAAATACAATTTCTACTCTTGAATACTTATCGATGCAAGATTTTATGTAAAGCAGTATGACATAATTTGCATAATCATCAACTATTGTTGCCAAACCTTGTGACCTGGAATTAACCATTGCTGCCCACCAACGATCATTGCGTCCCAATTTGGATCAGCAAATCGCAGAATGTTTCAAGTAAACCCATTTGTAGCGATTTAATACCACTATTTCAAGAAACATCCTGAGATAAAGACGGAGGAGAAGTTTGGTTTTTATGGATAAAGAAATATTTCAAGTAAAATTGTCTACTGTGACAAGAAATGAAAAGTCTAGAAAAGATATTGCAATCACTTTTAAGGTTCTCTAGCTTTGTTTTTGACAAAGACGTTTCCAGTTTCAATTTTGAGGTAAAATAAGACGTTGTTATTTTTATTTTGTTATAAAAAGCAGGTTCTCCTTCGTTTTGTATTTGCTTCAACGATCTTCGTATTGTTTGGACCAATATCTTGGAGTTTACTTACATATCTTACCTGTTCAACAATTTCTTAAATGGAGTATATTTTTTCCTAATCTGACGACTCTTCTAGAAATGAATTTCCAAACCCGTTCATCACTTTACAAAGCCTTTAAATCTTTTCGTGTTTTTGTAGCGTCTTCATTAGGTCGTTCATCTGTTATAGAATGACCCAAACCACAAGATCTTTCAAATTCATCTTCTAGTATACTGACTCCTGGTCCAGCTACCAATCATCTGTCTAAATGGGATCTTCGGTTAATCCTATGGCACCAACATCGCACTTCACAATTGCATTATTCAGTTTTTGTGACTGATCAATTGTGTTATAAGAAAGAAATTTGCTGGTCTTACGTACAGTGAAATTATCATTTTCAAATTCCATTGACACCTGTGGGTGATGTTCGGGATGGGAAGTCATATCTTGGAGGTGGATCGGTAACGATCGAGCATAATTTACACGATCAACACCGAAAACATTACGCTATCATGCTTTATATTGACTGTTTGTAAAGAACGAAATCTCACTCATGAAATGAGCATAATACCAAAACTAAAAGAAGTTCTAATTTTTAAATTGAACGTCAGGAATGAAACTGTGGTCGAGATGACTCTATACACTAGTATTTAAATCATTGTACGTCACAGAGTCATGACATAATTATATATTCTAAGTTTAGCTTTCATAATCCGAAATTAACAGTGCAAGCAAAATACATGCAGTTGTCTGATGCGCCTGTCTAGTCCTAGGTACATTTGACCATACATAAAAAGAATCTGCCGTTCTTGGTGCTGCAATATTGCCTTCAGTAAGACAACATGTCCATCCCCTATCACGCAATATATCACCCAGAGTTTTATAACAAGTCATTTGAATGTGCAATCCACCAAACACGACGATAAACTTATCTTTTCCGTAAAAGTCAGGCCATTCCCAGTGAATTTGCTCAGAAATTTCCAAAAGTGGCTGATCTGCAGTTACAATTGATGTTTCTCTGGGATTCACCACATTTTCGCCTTATCCATCGAATACCTGAGAATTGCCTGGTAGTGCATACAAAGCGCTCTTGATGTCTATAAATAGTTTGCACATACGCAAAAGTGTTAAACACATGTGTATCATAACCTTGAAAAATATTATCAAACCAATTCATAATATCATTAGAAATCCAAAAACACTAAATTTATAGCAAATAGTTCAAATATTTTTGAAAGAATTTTGTAACCTTTCCGCGCATGCGCAAATACTGGATATATCAAATATTTATTTTTAATAAATATGTGATGTTAAGAAGGTATCCATCCAACCTGACAATTGGTTTTTACTGAAATAAGTTAAATAAAAAAAAAATTCCAGAAAAATCAGTATTTTCAAACTGAAGAAACAGCCATTTTAGAAAATGGACGTGGCCATCTTGAAAAAAATATTTTTTTGAATGGCCAGCAGTTATTTCTTAAAAAGTATATAATAATGATGCTTTGTGGTAATTTTCATGCTTGTATCATCATTTGAACAAATTCCATTGATTTTGCTTGCTAATATCTTCAACTATCTAAGAACACATAGTTACCACCAGAGACATGTAAACAATTGAAAATCGATTTATTTCAATGTGCAACGTATACCACGCGTATTAAAAGCGAATGAAGAACGAATAAGTAACAGGGTATTAACCGAGCGCTGGAATGGCTACATACGCGCTAATAGGGGTATTTCACCTCTTAGAACACATAGTTACCACCAGAGACATGAACAAATTGAAAATCGATTTATATCAAGGTGCAACGTATACCACGCGTATTAAAAAGTAAAATCACAAAAATACTGAACTTAGAGGAAAATCAATTCGGAAAGTCCATAATCACATGTCAAAATCAAATAACAAAACATATCAAAAACGAATGGACAAGAACTGTCATATTCCTGACTTGGTAAAGGCATTTTCAAATGAAGAAAATGGTGGATTAAACCTGGTTCTATAGCACTAACCCTCTCACTTTAATGACAGTCTCATCAAATTCCGTTATATTTACATTGATGCGTTAAATAAACAGACACAATAAATAAAATAGTCAAAATATGGGTACATCAGTCATCATCGTATAACAATTTTAAAAGGAACAATTTAACAGAACGCAAAAACATCTACTATCTACGAACACATTCATTGATTTGAGTGACTGACGTCAGAAAATTTTGTACGTCACATAAATTTGTCGTTCAATGTGCATACAAACGATTTTAAAATTTTACACAGGCAATGTTAGCATACAGGCATTAAAAATCAAATGTATGTAAAAATAAATTTCAGAAATAGACCGAGATTTAAACTAGTCCAAAAGTTATATATAGAATTTAAAAGAATCCACAAATAGTTAATTCCACTACGCGATTGAATGATTTTGACGTTTGTGTATAGTAATTCATAATAGAAATATATCATAATGACATATAATAGAACCATATCATACTGACGGGATCTTTTAAAGTACAGAGTCACGTTATAAGAACAAAAGAAATACAAAAAGTCGCATATACAAAACAAACCACCAAAAAACGAAAGCCAATACAAACACATTGACGAGATGTATAAGTACCGAGCCACGTCAAACGAATATCACATAAAACCATTCAACAGTAAACGTAATATTAATAATAGAACAAAGACAAGTAAAAGAACTATAAAACACGTTGTTAAGATTATAAACAACATCAGTACGCAGATACTATACATCAAGACAATCGTGTATTATTTGAGAAGTTGATACGGAATATTTATCAACAAGTTCTTGGTACCTTCCGATGAACTTTTTTAGAAAAAGGACGAGACGTTCTTTGACATAACCCTGGTTCATCAACTTTCTACTCAGACACTGATGACGTTTTACAAATTCGGAGTATGAGCTACAAGCTCTTGAATATCGAATAAGTTGGGCAATATATATCCCATATGCAGGTGAATTTGGTATATTGCTACTAAGGTGGGGGAAATCTATAATTTCGAAATTAATATCGTCTCGTTTGTCATAGATTCTGGTACTGAGATGACTGTGTAAGTCAATTTTGAGATATAAGTCTAAAAATGAGGCGGAGGAAGCCGTGTCTGTTGTTTCTTTAATCTCTAGTTCTGGGGGATATATTAATGGAACCCAATCAGAAAAGTTCGGATTGTTAATGGAAAGAACATCATCAATATATCTGAAAGTGAAATTAAATAATCTGGCTTCTTTGATCCTCTTGTTTTTGACAAGTGTCTGGAGGAACTCCGATTCATATGAAAATAAGAAGAGGTCGGCAAGAAAAGGCGCACAGTTTGTCCCCATAGGAATGCCGACAATTTGTTGGAAAAGTCTACCTCCAAACTCAACAAATATGTTGTCGATAAGAAACTCCAGCATACTGATCACTTGTTCTTCTGTGTAGCATGTTTTACCTTTTTGTTTGTCACTATTAACGAAATATGCCTTATGAAATCCCAAAGTAATCAATTTATAGCGTATGCTACCATTTTTATGTTGAAAGGCATTGTGGATTATTTCTTTTAGCGAATAAGTAACGATTAAGTAACAGGGTATTACCCGAGCGCTGGAACGAGTACATACGCGCTAATAGGGGTATGTCACCTCTTAGAACATAAAATTACCACCAGAGACACGAACAACGTATAACACACGTATTATAAGCGAATAAAGAACGAATAAGTAACAGGGTATCAGTCAGACGCTAAAATGGATACATAAGTTCTAATAGGGTTATTTCATCTCTTAGAACACATAGTTACCACCAGAGACATGTAAACAATTGAAAATCGATTAATTTCAATGTGCAACGTATACCACGCATATTAAAAGCGAATAAGGAACGAATAAGTAACAGGGTATTAACCAAGCACTGTAACGGGTACATACCCTCTAATAGGATTATTTTATCTCTACGAACACATGGTAACTTACAACCAGAGACATGTACACAATTGAAAATCGATTTATTTCAAGGTGTCACGTATACCACGCGTATTTATTTTTTCTTTTAGCGAATAAGTGACGATTAAGTAACAGGGTATTAATCGAGCGATGGAACGGGTACATAAGCGCTAATAGGGGTATTTCACCTATTAGAACATATAATTACCACCAGAGACATGAACAACGTATAACACACGTTTAACAAGCGAATAAGGAACGAAAAAGTAACAGGGTATCAGTCAGGCGCTGAAACGGGTACATAAGTTTTAATAGGGTTATTTTATCTGTAAGAACTCATAGTTACCACCAGAGACATGTACACATTTGAAAATCGACTTATTTCAAGGTGCAACGTATACCATGCGTATTAAAAACGAATAAGTAAAAGGGTATTCACCGAGCGCTGGAACGTATACATACGCGCTAATAGGGGTATTCACCTCTTAGAACAGATAATTATCACCCGAATCATAAACACAATTAAAAATCGATTTATATCAAGGTGCAACGTAAACCACGCGTATTGAAAGCGAATAAGGAACGAATAAGTAACAGGGTATTTACCGAGCGCTGAAACGGGTACATCAGTTTTAATAGGGTTATTTCACCTCATAAAACACAGAGTTACCACCAAAGACACGAATATATTTCTTTTTAAAAGTACAATGTATACCACGCATATTAAAAGCGAATAAGGAACGAATAAGTAACAGGGTATTAACCAAGCACTGTAACGGGTACATACCCTCTAATAGGATTATTTCATCTCTACGAACACATGGTAACTTACAACCAGAGACATGTACACAATTGAAAATCGATTTATTTCAAGGTGCCACGTATACCACGCGTATTTATTATTTCTTTTAGCGAATAAGTGATGATTAAGTAACAGGGTATTAACCGAGCGATGGAACGGGTACATAAGCGCTAATAGGGGTATTTTACCTATTAGAACATATAATTACCACCAGAGACATGAACAACGTATAACACACGTTTTACAAGCGAATAAGGAACGAAAAAGTAACAGGGTATCAGTCAGGCGCTGAAACGGGTACATAAGTTTTAATAGGGTTATTTTATCTGTAAGAACTCATAGTTACCACCAGAGACATGTACACATTTGAAAATCGACTTATTTCAAGGTGCAACGTATACCATGCGTATTAAAAACGAATAAGTAAAAGGGTATTCACCGAGCGCTGGAACGGATACATACGCGCTAATAGGGGTATTCACCTCTTAGAACAGATAATTACCACCCGAATCATAAACACAATTAAAAATCGATTTATATCAAGGTGCAACGTAAACCACGCGTATTGAAAGCGAATAAGGAACGAATAAGTAACAGGGTATTTACCGAGCGCTGAAACGGGTACATAAGTTTTAATAGGGTTATTTCACCTCATAAAACACATAGTTACCACCAAAGAAACGAATATATTTCTTTTTAAAAGTACAATGTATACCACACGTATTATTAGCAAATAAGGAACGAATAAGTAACAGGGTGTCAGTTGAACGCAGAAACGGGTACATACGTGCTAATAGGGTTATTTCATCTCTTAGAACACATAGTTACAACCATAGACATGTATAAACACAATTGAAAATCGATTTATTTCAAGGTGCAACGTATACCACGCGTATTAAAAGCGAATAAAGAACGAATAAGTAACAGGGTATTAACCGAGCGCTGGAATGGCTACATACGCGCTAATAGGGATATTTCACCTCTTAGAACACATAGTTACCACCAGAGACATGAAAAAAATGAAAATCGATTTATATCAAGGTGCAACGTAAACCACGCGTATTAAAAGCGAACAAGGAACGAATAAATAACAGGGTATTAATTGAGCGCTGAAACGGGTACATCAGTTCTAATAGGGTTATTTCACCTCATAAAACACAGAGTTACCACCAAAGACACGAATATATTTCTTTTTAAAAGTACAATGTATACCACGCATATTAAAAGCGAATAAGGAACGAATAAGTAACAGGGTATTAACCAAGCACTGTAACGGGTACATACCCTCTAATAGGATTATTTCATCTCTACGAACACATGGTAACTTACAACCAGAGACATGTACACAATTGAAAATCGATTTATTTCAAGGTGCCACGTATACCACGCGTATTTATTATTTCTTTTAGCGAATAAGTGATGATTAAGTAACAGGGTATTCACCGAGCGATAGAACGGGTACATAAGCGCTAATAGGGGTATTTCACCTATTAGAACATATAATTACCACCAGAGACATGAACAACGTATAACACACGTTTTACAAGCGAATAAGGAACGAAAAAGTAACAGGGTATCAGTCAGGCGCTGAAACGGGTACATAAGTTTTAATAGGGTTATTTTATCTGTAAGAACTCATAGTTACCACCAGAGACATGTACACATTTGAAAATCGACTTATTTCAAGGTGCAACGTATACCATGCGTATTAAAAACGAATAAGTAAAAGGGTATTCACCGAGCGCTGGAACGGATACATACGCGCTAATAGGGGTATTCACCTCTTAGAACAGATAATTACCACCCGAATCATAAACACAATTAAAAATCGATTTATATCAAGGTGCAACGTAAACCACGCGTATTGAAAGCGAATAAGGAACGAATAAGTAACAGGGTATTTACCGAGCGCTGAAACGGGTACATAAGTTTTAATAGGGTTATTTCACCTCATAAAACACATAGTTACCACCAAAGACACGAATATATTTCTTTTTAAAAGTACAATGTATACCACACGTATTATTAGCAAATAAGGAACGAATAAGTAACAGGGTGTCAGTTGAACGCAGAAACGGGTACATACGTGCTAATAGGGTTATTTCATCTCTTAGAACACATAGTTACAACCATAGACATGTATAAACACAATTGAAAATCGATTTATTTCAAGGTGCAACGTATACCACGCGTCTTAAAAGCGAATAAAGAACGAATAAGTAACAGGGTATTAACCGAGCGCTGGAATGGTTACATACGCGCTAATAGGGATATTTCACCTCTTAGAACACATGTTACCACCAGAAACATGAAAAAAATGAAAATCGATTTATATCAAGGTGCAACGTAAACCACGCGTATTAAAAGCGAACAAGGAACGAATAAGTAACAGGGTATTAATTGAGCGCTGAAACGGGTACATCAGTTCTAATAGGGTTATTTCATCTCAAAGAACACATAGTTACCACCAAAGACACGAACATATTTCTTTTTAAAAGTACAATGTATAACACAAGTATTATAAGCGAATAAGGAACGAAAAAGTAACAGGGTATCATTCGAACGCTGAAACGGGTACATACGTGATCATAGAGTTATTTCATCTCTTAGATCACATAGTTACCACCAGAGACATGTAAACAATTGAAAATCGATTTATATCAAGGCGCAACATAAACCACGCGTATTAAAAGCGAATAAGGACCGAATAAGTAACAGGGTATTAACTGAGCACTGAAACGGGTACATAAGTTCTAATAGGGTTATTTCACCTCTAAGAACACATAGTTAACACCAAAATCACGAACATATTTATTTTTAAAAGTATAATGTATAACACACGTATTATAAGAAAATAAGGAACGAATAAGTAACAGGGTATCGAGCGAACGCTGAAACGTGTACATACGTGCTAAAAGGATTATTTCATCTCTTAGAACCCATAGTTACCACCAGAGACATGTAAACAATTGAAAATCGATTTACTTCAATGTGCAACGCATACCACGCGTATTTAAAGCGAATAAGGAACGAATAAGTAACAGGGGATCAGTCAGGCGCTGGAACGGGTATATAAGCCCTTATAGGGTTACTTTATCTCTTAGAACACATAGTTACCACTAGAGACATGAACACAATTGAAAATCGATTTATTTCAAGGTGCAACGTATACCACGCGTATTAAAAGCGAATATGGAACGAATAAGTAACAGGGTATTAACTGAGCACTGAAACGGGTACATAAGTTCTAATAGGGTTATTTCACCTCTAAGAACACATACTTAACACCAAAATCACGAACATATTTATTTTTAAAAGTACAATGCATAACACCCGTATTATAAGCGAATAAGGAACGAATAAGTGACAGGGCATCAGTCGAACGCTGAAACGGGTACATACGTGCTAATAGGGTTAGTTCATCTCTAAGGACACATAGTTACCACCAGAGACATGTAAACATTTGAAAATCGATTTATTTCAATATGCAACGTATACCACGCGTGTTAAAAGTGAATAAAGAACAAATAAGTAACAGGGTATTAATTGAGCGCTGGAGTGGCTACATACGCGCTAATAGGGGTATTTCACCTCTAAGAACACATATTTACCACCAGAGACATGAAAAAATTGAAAATCGATTTATATCAAGGTGCAATGTAAACCAAGCATTTTAAAAGCGAATAAGGAACGAATAAGTAACAGGGTTATTTTATCTCTAAGAACACATAGTTACCACCAGAGACATGCACACAATTGGAAATCGATTTATTTCAAAGTGCAACGTATACCACGCGTATTAAAAGCGAATAAGGAACGAATAAGTAACCGAGTATAAACCGAGCGCTGGAACAGGTAAATACGCGCTAATAGGGGATTTCACCTTTTAGAACACAGAGTTACCACCAGAGACAGGAAAACGATTAAAATTTCGATTCATATCAAGTTGCAACGTAAACCACGCATTTTAAAAGCGAATAAGGAACTCATTAGTAAGAGGGTATCATTCAGGCGCTGAAACGGGTACATACACTCTTATAGGGTTATGTCATCTCTAAGAACCCATAGTTCCCACCAGAGACATGAACACAATTGAAAATCGATTTATTTCAAGGTGCAACGTATACCACTCGTATTAAAAGCGAATATGGAACTAATAAGTAACAGGGTATTAACCGAGCGCTGAAAGGTTACCTCCGCACTAATAGGAGTATTTCACCTCTTAGAACACATAGTTCCCACCAGAGACATGAACACAATTGAAAATCGATTTATATCAAGGTGCAACGTATACCACGCGTATTAAAAGCGAATAAGGAACGATTAAGTAACAGGGTATCAACCGACCGCTGAAACGGGTACATAAGTTCTTATAGGATAATTTCACCTTTAAGAACCCAAAGATAACACCAGAGACCCAAAAATATTTCTTTAAAAAAGTACAACGTAAAACATAGTATTTTAAGCGAATAAGGAACGAATAAGTAACAGGGTATTAATCGAGCCCGCGAACGGGTTGATACGCGCTTATAGGGTTATTTCTCCTCTAAGAACAAATAGTTCCTACCAGAGACATGAAAACAATTGAAAATCGATTTATATAAAAGTGCAACGTATACCACGCGTTTAAAAGCGAATAAGGAACGAATAAGTAACAGGGTATTAACCAAGCACTGGAACGGGTACATACCCTCTAATAGGATTATTTCAACTCTACGAACACATGATTACTTACAACCAGAGATATGTACACAATTGAAAATCGATTTATTTCAAGGTGCAACGTATACCACGCGTATTAAAAGCGAATAAGTTACGATTAAGTAACAGGGTTTTAACCGAGCGCTGGAACGGGTACATACGCGCTTCTTGGGGATTTCACCTCTTAGAACATATAATTACCACCAGAGACACGAACAACGTATAACACACGCATTATAAGCGAATAAAGAACGAATAAGTAACAGGGTATCAGTCAGGCGCTGAAACAGGTACATACACTCTTATAGGGTTATCTCATCTCTAAGAACTCTTATCGGACCACAGATAAATTATCACGTTGTGATTGGTTAAACGCCGTCACGTGGTGACCCCCTATGAGACTGTAGGGGGTTAGTAAGTTTCATAGCGGGGTCATGACGCATTACTGTTGACGTCATCTATTGCTGTTGCTGTGTTTCATTGTTTATTTTTCAACAAAACGCAGCAGAAAAGTCCAGCGTCCGATAAATTCGTTATACGGTTAACTACTGACCCCCTACGGATCCATAGAGGGGAATAAAATTCATTAGGGATTCGGCCTCCGGCCTCACCCCCTATGGATTTTACTAACCCTCTATGGATCCGTAGGGGGTCAGTAGCGAACCATATAACTTATAATAGTTACCACCAGAGACATGTACACAACTGAAAATTGACTTATTTCAAGGTGCAACGTATACCACGCGTATTGAAAACGAATATGGAACGAATAAGTAACAGGGTATTCATCGAGCGCTGGAACGGGTACATACGCGCTAATAGGGGTATTTCACCTCTTAGAACACATAGTTATCACCAGAGACAGGAAAACAATTGAAATTCGATTTATATCAAGGTGCAACGTATACCACGCATATTAAAACCGAATAAGGAACGAATAAGTAACAGGGGATCAGTCAGGCGCTGGAACGGGAACAAAAGGGCTTATTGTGTTATTTCATCTCTAAGAACACATAGTTACCATCAGAGACATGACACAATTGAAAATCGATTTATTTCAAGGTGCAACGTATACCACGCGTATTAAAAGCCAATAAGGAACGAATAAGTAACAGGTTATAAACCGAGTGCTGGAACAGGTTCATACGGGCTAATAGGGTTATTTTTATCTCTAAGAACACAGTTACCACTAGAGACATGCACATAATTGGAAATAGATTCATTTCAAGGTGCAACGTTTACCATACCACGCGTATTAAAAGCGAATAAGGAACGAATAAGTAACAGGATATAAACCGAGCGCTGGAACTGGTACATACGCGCTAATAGACGTTTTTCACCTCTTAGAACACATAGTTACCACCAGAGACATGAAAACAATTGAAAATCGATTTATATCAAGGTGCAACGTATACAACGCATATTAAAAGCGAATAAGTAACATGGGATCAGTCAGGCGCTGTAACGGGTACATAAGCGCTTATAGGGTTACTTGATCTCTTAGAACACATAGTTACCACCAGAGACATGAACACAATTGAAAATCGATTTATTTCAAGGTGCAACCTATACCACGCATTTTAAAAGCGAATAAGGAACGAATAAGTAACAGGGTTTTAATCGAGCGTTGGGACGTTTTCATACGCGCTAATAGGGTTATTTTATCGTTAAGAACACATAGTTCCCACCAGAGACATGAATTCAATTTAAAATCGATTTATTTCAAGGTGCAACGTATACCACGCGTATTAAAAGCGAATAAGAAATGAATAAGTAACAGGGTATAAACCGAGCGCTGGAACAGGTAAATACGCGCTAATAGGGTATTTCACCTCTTAGAACACATAGTTACCACCAGAGTAAGGAAAACAATTAAAATTCGATTTATATCAAGGTGCAACGAAAACCATGCATTTTAAAAGCGAATAAGGAACGGATAAGTAAGAGGGTATCAGTCAGGCGCTGAAACGGGTACATACACTCTTATAGAGTTATGTCATCTCTAAGAACTCATAGTTCCTACCAGAGACATGCACACAATTGAAAATCGATTTATTTCAAGGTGCAACGTATACCACGCGTATTAAAAGCGAATGTGGAACGAATAAGTAACAGGGTATTAACCGAGCGCTGAAACGGGTACCTACGCACTAATATGGATATTTCACCTCTTAGAAAACATAGTTCCTACCAGAGACATGAACACAATTGAAAATCGATTTATATCAAGGTGCAACGTATACCACGCGTATTAAAAGCAAATAAGGAACGAATAAGTAACAGGGTATCAACTGACCGCTGAAACGGGTACATAAGTTCTTATAGGATAATTTCACCTTTAAGAACCCAAAGATACCACCAGAGACCCACAAATATTTCTTTTTAAAAGTACAACGTAAAACATAGTATTTTAAGCGAGTAAGGAACGAATAAGTAACAGGGTATTAATCGAGCCCGGGAACGGGTTGATACGCGCTTATAGGGTTATTTCTCCTCTAAGAACACATAGTTCCCACCAGAGACATGAAAACGATTGAAAATCGATTTATATCAAGGTGCAACGCATACAACGCGTTTAAAAGCGAATAAGGAAAGAACAAATAACAGGGTATTAACCAAGCACTGGAACGGGTACATACCCTCTAATAGGATTATTTCAACTCTACGAACACATGGTTACTTACAACCAGAGATATGTCCACAATTGAAAATCGATTTATTTCAAGGTGCAACGCGTATTAAAAGCGATTAAGTAACGATTAAGTAACAGGGTATTAACCGAGCGTCGGAACGGGAACATACGCGCTAATAGGGGTATTTCACCTTTTAGAACATATAATTACCACCAGAGACATGAACAACGTATAACACACGTATAATAAGCGAATAAAGAACGGATAAGTAAGAGGGTATCATTCAGGCGCTGAAACGGGTACATACACTCTTATAGGGTTATGTCATCTCTAAGAACTCATAGTTACCACCAAAGACATGAACACAATTGAAAATCGACTTATTTCAAGGTGCAACGTATACCACGCGTATTCAAAACGAATAAGTAACAGGGTATTCACCGAGCGCTGGAACGGGTACATACGCGCTATTAGGGGTATTTCACCTCTTAGAACATATAATTACCACCAGAGACATGAATACAATTGAAAATCGATTTATATTAAGGTGTAACATAAACCACGCGTATTAAAAGCGAATAAGGAACGAATAAGTAACAGGGTATTAACCGATTGCTTAAACGAGTACATAAGTTCTAATAGGGTAATTGCACCTCTAAGAACATAAATTTACCACCAGAGACATGAACACAATTAAAAATCGATTTATTTCAAGGTGCAACGTATACCATGCATATTAAAAACGAATAAGGAACGATTAAGTAACAGGGTAATAACCAAGCACTGGAACGGGTACATACCCTCTAATAGGATTATTTCATCACTACGAACACATGGTTACTTACATCCAGAGATATGTACACAATTGAAAATTAATTAATTTAAATGTGCAACGTATACCACGCGTATTAAAAGCGAATAAGGAACGAAAAAGTAACAGGTATTAACCGAGCGCTGGAACGGGTACATACGCGCTAAATGGGGAAGTTCACCTCTTAGAACATTTAATTACCACCAGAGACATGAATAACGTATAACACACGCATTATAAGCGAATAAAGAACGAATGAGTAACAGGGTATCAGTCAGGAGCTGAAACAGGTACATACACTCTTGTAGGGTTATCTCATCTCTAAGAACTCATAGTTACCACCAGAGACATGTACACAACTGAAAATCGACTTATTTCAAGGTGCAACGTATACCACGCGAATTAAAAACGAATATGGAACGAATAAGTAACAGGGTATTCACCGAGCGCTGGAACGGGTACATACGCGCTAATAGGGGTATTTCACCTCTTAGAACACATAGTTACCACCAGAGACAGGAAAACAATTGAAATTCGATTTATATCAAGGTGCAACGTATACCACGCATATTAAAAGCGAATACGGAACGAATAAGTAACAGGGAATCAGTCAGGCGCTTGAACAGGTACAAAATGGCTTATTGGGTTATTTCATCTCTAAGAACACATAGTTACCACCAGAGACATTACACAATTGAAATTTGATTTATTTCAAGGTGCAACGTATACCACGCGTATTAAAAGCGAATAAGGAACGAATAAGTAACAGGTTATAAACCGAGTGCTGGAACGGGTACATACGGGCTAATAGGGTTATGTTATCTCTAAGAACCCAGTTACCACCAGAGACATGCACACAATTGAAAATCGATTTATATCAGGGTGCAACGTATACCTTGCATATTAAAAGCGAAAAAGGAACGAATAAGTAACAGGGGATCAGTCAGGCGCTGTAACGGGTACGTGAGCGCTTATAGTGTTACTTTATCTCTTAGAACACATAGTTACCATCAGATACATGAACACAATTGAAAATCGATTTATTTCAAGGTGCAACCTATACCACGCGTTTTAAAAGCGAATAAGGAACGAATAAGTAACAGGGTTTTAATCGAGCGTTGGGACGGTTACATACGCGCTTTTAGGGTTATTTTATCGTTAAGAACACATAGTTCCCACCAGAGACATGAACATAATTGAAAATCGATTTATTTCAAGGTGCAACGTATACCACGCGTATTAAAAGCGAATAAGGAACGATTAAGTAACAGTGTGTTAACCGAGCGCTGGAACGGGTGCCTACGCACTTATAGGGGTATTTCACCTCTTAGAACACATAGTTCCCATCAGAAACATGAACACAATATAAAATCGATTTATATCAAGGTGCAACGTATACCACGCGTATTAAAAGCGAATAAGGAACGAATAAGTAACAGGGTATCAACCGAGCGCTGAATCGGGTACATAAGTTCTTATAGGATTATTTCACCTTTAAGAACCCAAAGTTACCACCAGAGACACGAAAATATTTCTTTTTAAAAGTACAACGTATAACATACATATTTTAAGCGAATAAGGAACGAATAAGTAACAGGGTATCAATCGAGCCCGGGAACGGGTACATACGCGCTAATAGGGTTATTTCACCTCTTAGAACACAAATCTTCCACCAGAGACAAGAAAACAATTGAAAATCATTTTTTTAAAAGGTGCAAGTATAACACACGTATTATTAGCGAGTAAGGAACGAATTAAACAAGGTATTCATCTAAGTACGAAACGATGTACACCCTGCTAACATGTTTTCCCCCGCCACATTATGTAAGTATGTGCATATTCCAAGTCAAGAGCCTGAAATTAAGTGGTTGTCGTTTGTTTTTGTGTTACATATTTGTTTTTCGTTGATTTTTTGTATATAAATAAGGCCTTAGTTTTCTCGTTTGAATTGTTTTACATTGTCAGGTCTTGGCCTTTTATAGCTGACTATGCGGTTTTGGCTTTGCTCATTGTTGAAGGCAGTACCGTGACCTATAGTTGTTAATTTCTGTGTCATTTTGGTCTATTGTGGAGAGTTGTATCATTGGCAATCGTACCACATCTTCTTTTTTTATACAAGCGCTAAAAGGGTGATTTCACCTCTTCGAACCAAGAACCATCTTCAAACATACGAATATAAAGCAGTTAAAAGGTTATAAAAATCAAATAAGAAACAAATAAGTATCGAACATAAAGTAACAGGATCGGTTGAGCACACATACGGATAAATAGGTGATAAAAGGGTCATTTTACCTCAACAAAATTAGAAATATTACATAAGATAAGAATATACAATTAAAAAGGGGGAAGGATATAATAAATCGAATAAGTAACGAATAAGGAATAAGTAACGGATAGGTAACGAATAAGGAATAAGGAATACATAACGAATAGGTAACGAATAAGGAATAAGTAATACGTAACGAATAAGGAATAAGGAATAAGTAACGAATAAGGAAGAAGAAATAAGTAACGAATAGGTAACGAATAAGGAATAAGGAATACATAAAGAATAGGTAACGAATAAGGAATAAGGAATACATAAAGAATAGGTAACGAATAAGGAATAAGGAATAAGTAACGAATAAGGAATAAGGAATAAGTAACTAACTTGACGTCCATGAATCAATTCATATTTACAATTTTGTGATGAATAATGTAAATCAACAAATATCATTTCAATTGTGTTAAGTGCAAGTGGCCGGCACAATATACTAACAAATCAAAGTCGAGGTGATTATTTCATACAGATAAGCACACACTTACTACAAGTTTTCAGACGTAAAGGATTGTTTGTTCATATATAGCTCTATTTTTCATTGTGTCAACTTTATAAATTATTCAAAAATGTTGATAGCTACATTTTTCTTGTTGTTTGTCGTCTCATTTAGTCGGTCGGCTTTTTGGTGTTTCAATATCAACGCTAAATTATCCAATTCTCCTTTTGATATATCTGAGGCTGTTTCGAAAATATTGGAGGACAATCAAATCTTTAAATTGCAGTTGAGAATCATGTCAGACGAAATGGAACAATATAAATCAAGGATAGCCGTATTAGAAAGTGAACTTGCATTTACTAACCGTGAACTTACATTAACGAAGCAGAATGCAGAAGTTACCAATAATCGAGGAAAAGTGTTAGAACGCGAACTTATGTTAACTAAGGAAATGTCTAAAACAAGTGCTTAAATCCCAAAGTTTGAGTCAATCCTATTCTAGTAGAATACAAATCAGTGGGAAGAATAGAAGTGATAATGAATACGCAAAAGATTCGGTTTACCAAGAATTCAATTTGCCTGACAATACTGATACCTCAAAGGATATCGAGCGGCTGTTGAGTATGTTCTTGTATTGGATTTTGTGTAATACATGTCGTACATCTTTTTAAAGGGTGATACATATTTCGTATACACAAGAATATCTAGTTTGGTCACGGTTAACACTACACTACAAAAGCGTTGTTAGAAGATGTATTATCCTTTTGGATATAATTGCAAATGAAAAATTACCAATTCCATTACTTTATCAAAACCTGTCCGCTAGGCTACTTCATTATACCTTTTCACGTTGTTGTTATTATTTGTGTTATGTCACAAGTATTATTTTACTTATTTGTTAACAAAGAATTAGTAATTAAAACCCTGTACAATCATTGTCAGGAAGTATCATCTATAATGAATTCTGGCACAGTGTAAATATTTGTTTAATCAAAGTGACAAAAAGTGTTGATTTTGATAAAAAGAACTCCCATACCACACAACACATGTGTATCTAAATTATTTAGTGAGTTTTATTTCACATTCTAAATGAGCCACAGGGCGTATTAAAACCTGAACGCATTAGAAAGGAATATCCCACGTTAGTGTTGTCGGTAAAATAGGATACTAAATTTTACAAATCTTTATAAAATTAATATTTTTTGACGGTATATAAGTCAGATAATGCATATTTTAAGGTTTTTCTTGTCGTAGAACACACCTCCCTCCGGTCGGTCTTTCATTTGATCAATCCTGACACCCCTCGCTGTGTTTTACGACAGTGACCATCGGTATAAAATGTGTTTATTAAAGTTTTGACAAGTAAGTAAACTTCACTATGTGAAACTTCTAATTTTTATTTAACTTATCTTTTCATTATAATATAATAATAAAATTACCTATATGCTAGCGTCTTTTTAATGAACGGTCATACCATATGAAGAGTTTAGAAGTATTAAAAGTAAACTGTTACAGTGTGTTAATTATCCCGACCATACGCGTACGGTCGGACCATACGCGTATGGTTGGACCATATGAGTATATACCCATATGGTCATGACCATACGCGTATGGTCCAAATACTCATATGGTCCGGAACATATACATAACGGCATTTAAAAAATGTATATAAAAAACCACGCAGCATAAAAATAAGAATTCAAGAATACCAAGTGGTTTTAATCGAAATAAAATCATTTTTGCAACCAAAAGTATGAGGTTTTTGTTAAAAAAATATCCATGAAACTATATGAAATTATGCATATTTTATCTAGATTAGACTTGAGCTTTGTAATTAGCGTATGAAATAATTTCCCACAACTAATACAGAATTATTATATTTAAGTTGGAGATAACTTTTTCTCGTTGCATTTTCTTCTACTATATGGACAGCTACAAAGAAAACTTAGGTATTGGACAAACTGTTTTTGTTTGAGCACGTTAAATTAAATATTGGAGGTGGCATTGACCCAAATACCAGTATTTTCAAAGCACCAATTACTGGTGTAGATCATTTCGACGCCATTGTCATGAGTCACCATGGCGAGGATATGGAAACCAAAATAGTTAAGAATGGAAATGGGCTCGCCATACTGTATTCCGGTAATGGTGACACTTGGGGTGTAGGCATGCAGTCGGTAGTGATCCAGATGAATGCAGGAGATGATGTTTGGGTTAGAGTTCTGGACAATCTACATATTAATGACAGAAATATTCGTGTTTTTGGAAGTCTTTGGTCCTCTTTCTCTGGTTTTTTGGTTCAATAAATGAGTCCTCATATATAGCTTTATGTCCTTGCTAGGCTTTACCTTTGGTTCAGTATGTTTGTATTATTATGAAATATTGGATTTTTAAATACATCTTGGCTTCGAGCCTTACTTAAAAGAATTTAAATGTTGAAAGGTTGATCAGGGAAATAAAATTGATATGAGCATTTACTACATTTGAAGATAAATTCAAAAGCAGTTTACTGAAATGCTAAAAGATGTTACCCCTGAATAATAGAATAATGACAAAGGATAAACTGCAATGATAGTCATAAATCCCAGTTTGAATTTTTCCATCTGTGTCAAATTTGAGAATTAGTTGAGGAAAATGTAGTCCTTAATGTCAAGTCCTCTACGATATATGAAAATGTAGAGCACTAGTATTGATTGACTTCGCTTTTTTTTGGCCAAACATTTTTTGAAGTTTGTGTCCTTAACGCTCTCCAGCTTCGTATATATTTGGCCTTTGAATTTTTTTTTATTCGAGCTTCACTGATAAGTCTTTTACAGACAAAACGCGCATCTTACGTACAAAATTTAGATCCCCCATTACTGGACATAACAAATGTTCTCGTAAGTGTTGACGTGAAATTTAAATTAAAAAAAAAAAGACGAAAATTTAGATCACCTGTTACTGGTCATCACAAATGTCCTCGTAAAATGTTGACGTAAAAATTAATTCAAAAAAGATGAAAAAGCAACCTATGTTTTATTTACCATTTGTTATCTAAAAAAGGCCCTCTCATGTCGTTACTTTTGAGCACCATGCGCTTTTAAGCCTTTCAAACAATAGGTTTACACATATATATTTGCTTCTCAAGAGAAATCGCTTACATTTTGTATTACAATATATAAAGTATATATAATAATCATGTCACTTTTTGTTGGTTATTTTTATAAATTTCCTGTTACAAAACTTTGAATTTTTCAAAAAACTAAGGATTTTCTTATCCCAGAAATAGATTACCGTAGACGTATTTGGCACAACTTGTTGGTGAATTTTCGGTCCTCAATGCTCTTCAACTGTGTACTTGTTTGGTTTTATAACTTTTTTGATCTGAGCGTCACTGATGAGTCTTATGTAGACGAAACGTGCGTGTATTGTTCAAGGTCGCTGGCACTGTTTACTGACAATTTATTTCACAAGGAAAGGCTTATTATACACAAGAGATAAGGAATTGTCTGAATACAACTATCTTTGGCATTGTTAAAAGACTATAAACTGTTACAAAATGTTGCTAAATAAATTATTCTTGGTTTGTATCGTCTTGATATGTCCGGTGATTGTTTTTTGTTTTAACATAAACCACGGCCGACACTCGGCTAACCGAGAGATTGGTCGGTTAATCTATATTGAGTATGCGGCTATATGGGAGATTGGTCTGTTAATCGGGTTGGTTATACGTCTGTTAAGAGTAAAACGCACAATTTAATGATAAACTGTATCAAATATACAGATTTTTGGCATATTATAAGAACCAAATCAAAAAAAGAAAAGTGTCTGACAAAATGATATCTATCATAGAACATTTTCCACTTGTAAAAACATTTCATAGTCTACGCAGTTTTCAGTAAAATTAAAAGGCGTCGCGCAAGTATGCAGTATTTATGCTTATACGCATAGGAATTTTTTAATAAAAGTCGAAACAAACAATTTTAGATATCATTTAAAGGACACAAAATAGTACTTTGGGGCTAAAAAACAAATTTGCATTGGTGAATATTTCATAATTGTAATATAACGTGAATATTACCACGTTTTAGTGAAAATTATGGGAATAAAGTCTGTTAATGGGTTAGACAATTGAAATTGTGTCAGTTAAGAGTTATTTAGCCACAGTTATTTTTGCTACCTTTATATTTTCCCATAGAAAAAGTTAAGAATGAGATGTTCCTAAGTAATAAAAAAATGATAATACGGTGCAACAGTATCCTACGGAAGCGAATTAGCGCCAAACATTTTTTTTTAAATTTTTCTTCCTACATGTATATTTGCGTTACAACGCAAACTTCAAATATCTTGATTGCAATTGTTCATTAAGTTTTGTAAAAATGATGTCCGTCTGTCATTCATTTCGGTTGTGATTTACTAGTAAGAGCATTTTTATTTTGACTTTCTTTGCATTTTATTGAAGGGTGTCACTTCAATATAGCGTGATATAAATTGGCCGCTGGAATATGCATGAATTTATTATTAATGTTTTCAATCAGCCTCAATTTTTGTGTATGTTCAAAGTAGTACGTTCTCAAATCCGACTGAAAGTGTCTTTCTAATACAACACAGGGTACCGGTAAAATAAATATAAACTGTAATCTGTCCAGTGCATATAACGTGTTGTCATTCTCATATGCACATGATATTTGTCACTGGACGAAAAACCCTAATTCGTAAGCAATAAATAAAATAGTCACAATATGGGTACATCATAAAATTGAGAATGGAAATGGGGAATGTGCCAAAGAGACAACAACCCGACCATAGAAAAAAACAACAGCAGAAGGTCACCAACAGGTCTTCAATGTAGCGAGAAATTCCCGTACCCGGAGGCGTCCTTCAACTGGCCCCTAAACAAATATATACTAGTTCAGTGATAATGAACGCCATACTAATTTCCAAATTGTACACAAGAAACTAAAATCAAAATAATACAAGACTAACAAAGGCCAGAGGCTCCTGACTTGGGACAGGCGCAAAAATGCGGCGGGGTTGAACATGTTTGTGAGATCTCAACCCTCCCCCTATACCTCTAGCCAATGTAGAAAAGTAAACGCATAACAATACGCACATTAAAATGCAGTTCAAGAGAAGTCCGAGTCTGATGTCAGAAGATGTAACCAAAGAAATCAGTCATCATCGTATCACAATTTTAAAAGGAACAATTTAACAGAACACAAAAACATCTACTATCTACGAACACATTCATTGATTTGAGTGTCTGACATCAGAACATTTTATACGTCACATAAATATGGCGTTCAATGTGCATACAAACGATTTTAAAATTTTACATAGGCAATGTTAGTCATTCTCAAGAAGTAAATGGAAAGGAGCGAATGCAGCTACATTTGGTCATCTTAAGTTTTAATACATTTTATTCCGTTTAGTTCCTTTCTTCATAAGTGTAGAGGAGAACGGCAGTTGTCCGCATGTAAACTTCTAGCATTTGTCACCAATATGAGTACATCGCAATCCGTTACTGTTTCAACACCCAGGGGTGTTTCATGTGTGTATTCTTAAACAATTATTATTTTTTCTCTCTTTTTTTAGCAATGCATCACTCTCTACTGTCCTTACCTATTATTCTATATTCTACTACTCCATCCAGATTATCGTGTATACCATGATGTTGTTTATTTCTGTATTCCTTAAATTGTTATGTCACGTTTCTTCCGTGACGTTTTTTCTCTTTACCTTTTATTTATCTTACTCGTTATTCTTTCTCTATTCTTTATATTTTAGCATCCCAATATATTTTACTTACTGATGTTTAGTTACATTACGACGTTTATCTCTGATTTATATACTGGTTACCAATGTAGATGACAAGTTGGTGTCATGCATGACAATTAAACAGAATCCACATGACATATGCGACCACTCTTGGATGAAATTAACATTACTTTAATATAACACTTTTTGAAACCGTTTTTATCAATTTTCTATTTCCATTGTTTAAATTGTTCATTGTTCACAGTGGCGGATCCAGCCATTTAAAAAAAGGGGGGGGGGGTCCCAACCCAGAGTAAAAAGGGGGGGTTCCAACTATATGCTCCCATTCAAATGCATTGATCGGCAAAAAAAGGGGGTTCCAACCCCCGGAACCCACCCCCCTGGATCCGCCACTGGTTCATGTGTTGTTTCCGTATATTTTATGTTTCATTGCTCATGTGTTGTTTTCGTATATTTTAGCCGCTCGTCTTGAGCCTACCCATTTGATCCGATAACACCCCATATAGCAATAAAATTATACTTTTATTGCCATTCATAACTCTTAACAGACCAATTAACAGACCGGGTTTTATACATCCGACCCATTGACAGACTAAGTTTTAATTAAAGATTGATTTATGTCACCAAAATACAGATTTTTTGTGAAGATTTTTAACACAATGATTTCAGTATGGTAAACAAACATAATGCCTGTCTTTTTTCGATGTTTAAAATATTGCATGCACGTAAATTCAACCAACGTGTCATTTTGTGTACAGTTTGTGTGTGTAAAATGTGTATAAATTTATTGATGAGTAACCCACCTTTTCATTTTATAGATCGTACATTGAAGCTAGAAAAATAATAATTACACCACTGGATTCAGTACATTAAATTGTTTTGTTAGACATTAATATTTTTTATGATAAACATATATTTAAAAAGTTATACAGTGAAACATGCTGAACTTTCAATGATTTTCTCGATAACACCTGATTAACAGACTTTAGCCAACCCGATTAACAGACCAACCGCCGATATAGCCTCATACTCAATATAGATTAACCGACCAAACTCTCGGTTAGCCGAGTGTCGGCCGTGTAAACGATGGATTGTCAAAATCACCTTTAGACATGTCCGAGACTGTGGCAAAAATAATGGAGGACAATCAGTTCTTTAAATCGCAGTTTAAAATTATGTCAGATGAAATGGAGCAATATAAATCAAGGATTAACATACTAGAAAATGAACTTGCATTTACTAACCGTGATCTTGATTTAGCGAAGCAGAATGCAAAAGATACAAAAAATCGAGTAGAAGGGTTAGAACGCGAACTTATGTTTACAACAGAAATGTCTAAAACAAGTGATGAAATCTCAAAGTTTGATAAAGACGGTTCAGTGAGTCCTTTTCAATCTAATAGAGTATATATCAATGTAAAAAACGGAAGTGATAACGGATACGAAAACGATTCGGAATACCAAGAATTCAATTTGCCTGACAATAATAATATTTCAAAGGATATTAAGAGGATATTGGGTAAGTCCGTGTATTTTTGGTGTTATGATATATCATTTTTGTATGAATTGAAAAGAAAAATTGAAAGGGTTATAAGTTTAGAATATGCATTAGGATAGATTGTTTGGTCAATATATACCAATAAAACTCGAATAATAGACCTTATACCTTTACATTCAAGAAGGACTCATTATAAAAAATCTGTTGCACTATTTAACATATACGATAAAATTAAAACAAAAGTTAATTACGCAAATAACATTTAAAAACCCGAATTATTTTAAAACATCAAGCAGTATGATATGAAACATTAAGGACTAATTTTGTGTATCAAAATCACCCCTAGTTTTTGGTGGGTTTCGTGATGTTTATTCTTTAGTTTTCTATGTTGTGTCATGTGTACTATTTTTGTCTGTTTGTCTTTTTCATTTTTAGCCATGACGTTGTCAGTTTTTTTCGATTAATGAGTTTGACTATCCCTTTGGTATCTTTCATCCCTCTTTTATCAGGATTTGCGAATAAAATATGAAATATGAGGAAGACATAAAATTATACTCAGTCCAAGACTTGAGTTCTGATAAAAACACCACAATCGTAGAGAAAAAATTTCCACAAATCATTTAGAAATATTTTCATGATTTTATTTCAGTTCATGGCAGCTCACCGCCGGTTGTTGCATTTTCTTCCACAATGGACAGCCACAAAGAAAACTTAGGGATTGGACAAACAGTTTTGTTTGAGCACGTAATAACTAATTTTGGAGGTGGATTTGACTCAAACACCAGTACTTTCAAAGCGCCAATTGCTGGTGTTTATCATTTTGATGCCATCATAATGAGTCATTCTGGAGAAGACATGGAAACCGAAATAGTTAAAAATGGGAATGCCCTTGTCAGACTGTATTCCGGAAACGGGGATACTTGGGGTGTTGGCATGCAGGCGATAGTAGTCCAGATGAATGTAGGAGATGATGTTTGGATTAGAGTTATGAACAATCCACCTATTAATAACGGAAATATTCGTGTTTATGGAGAACGTTGGTCTTCTTTCTCTGGATTCTTACTTTAATAAATGAGCTATAATGCACAGCTTTAGTTCTTACAGTCTACCAATTGTTGACTGGTGTATCCAATTTTTCTTTACAATTTTGCTTATTATGTCTGTTTGTTTTGCTCACATATTGTTATAAATACAATGGTAATTCTATGCGACTGTCATGCAAGTAAAAGGTATAGCTAGCTATACAACCACCACTTTATAAATAAGTAAATGCATGTGCCTAGGTAAAAATATGACAGTTGTTTTCCTTTCGTTTGATGTGTTTCAGCTTTTGATATTGCCACTTTGGGATACCATAAAGCATATTTTGTTAATAGTGAACAAAAGGGTAAAACATGCTACACAGAAGAACAAGTGATCAGTATGCTGGCGTTTCTTATCGACAACATATTTGTTGAATTTGAAGGTAGACTATTCAACAAATTGTCGGCATTCCAATGGGAACGGACTTTGTGCCTCTCCTTGCTGACCTCTTCTTAATTTAATATGAATCGAAGTTCCTTCAGACGCTTGTCAAAAAAAAAAGAAGATCAAAGAAACCAGATTAATCAATTTCTCTGATTTATGATTGGGTTCCATGAATATATCCCCCAGAACTAGAAATTAAGGAATCAACAGACACGGCTTTTTCCGCCTCATTTTTAGCATTATACCTCGAATTTGACATACACAGTCATCTCAGAACCAGAAACTAACCCATACGAGACAATTTTAATTTTGAAATTATCAATTTCCCCCATCTTAGTAGCAACATGCCAACTTCACCTGCATATGGGATTTACATTTCCCAACTTCTTCGGTATTCAAGAGTTTGCAGCTATTACTCAGACTTTGTAAAACGTTACCAGTGTGAGCAGAAAGTTGATAAACCAGAGGTATGTCAAAGAACGTCTTGTCCTTTTTCTAAAAAAAAATGATCATCGGAAGGTATCAAGACCTTGTTGGTGAATATTCTGTATCAACTTAACAAATAATACACGATGGTCTTGAATTATAGATTCTGCATACTGACGTTGTTCATCATCTTAATAACTTGTTATTGTGTTTGATTATTTGTCTTTTCCTTTGGTGATATCCATTTTTGTTATTGTTCTATGATAATATTTGCATTTTTGTCTTTCATATTTGCTAATGCTTTGTCTATATGCCCTTTTGTGTTTTTTTGATACATAATTACGTGGCTCTTTTTATAAGAGGAAATTTTCAATAAACATAAAGAAAAGCGGCAAGAAGACAAGGTAAATTTCTAATTTACATTCTGCTGGGGATATGCCTAAAAGAACTAGAGACTATATTCTGTTCATACTTTGAACGACAAAATTATTTTATATATCTACCTGATTCTAATCAACTGATGTACGTCAAACACGCGATTCTACGTCAGATTTAATGTAAATCTAACCATGTGCCTGTCAGGGTAATGATTCGGTCCCAGTACTTAAAATCGTTCAATCCTTTATAGTTGGATTTAACATACATAAATAAAATAAAAAAATAAAAAAACAATGAATGAAATTGTTAAATAATATAACCAGCTCAGGAGTCAGCACTTCGGTGTTGAAATGAATATCAATTATATGGTCATTTTAAGAAATGAACTGTTTGCAAAAGTTTGAATTATTCGAAATACTAAAGATTTTCTTATCCCAAGCATAGATTACCTTAGCCGTATTTGGCACAACGTTTTGGAATTTTGAGTCCTCATTGCTCTTCAACTTTATACTTATTTGACTTTCCAACTATTTTGATCTGAGTGTCACTGGTGAGTCTGATGAAGATTAAACACGCGTCTGTTGTCTCAAATTATAAGCCTGGTACCTTTGTTGATGGGCGTGAGGGTAAGCCTGGTACCTTTGATAACTATTTGTCGGTTGACTGTTTTTTGTTTTAACATAAACGACGGATTGTCAAATCACCTCTAGACATTTCCGAGATTGTTGCGAAAATATTGGAGGACAATCAGTTCTTTAGATCACAGTTTAAAATTCTGTCGGACGAAATGGTGCAATACAAATTAATGATTACCATACTAGAACGTGAACTTGCATTTTCCAATCGTAATCTTATATTAACAAAGCAGAATGAAATAGTTACCAATAATCGAGTAAAAATCTTAGAACGCAAACTTGAGTTAACACATAAATTTCTTAAACAAGTGCTGAAATTCCAAAGTATAATGACAACCATTCAGTTAGCGATTCTAAGACATGCCAATGTGATAATAGAAGTGATAATGAATTTGAAAAGGAATCGCTTGATAAACACCAAAGATTCAATTTGCCTGATAATAATGAAATTTCAAAGGATATTAAGCGGATTTTGGGTAAGTCCTTGACTGAACTTTGTGTTATGATATATTATTTTTGTATAAATTGTAAAGAAAAATTGAAAGAGTTATAAGTTCAAAATATAAGTAAGAATAGATTGTTTGTTCATATTATATCAATTAGACTCAAGAAAAAAAATATAGACGTTATCTTTACGTTCAAGAAGAACTCATCCGCAAAATGTGTTACTTATTTAGCAGATACGATAACATTAAAAAAAATATTTCGTAAATAACATTTAAAAAGCTAACTAATTTTAGAATACCAAGCAGTTTTAATTTAACCATTAAGGTGCTGAAGAAGTCCTTTCTAGTATGCAACTGTCGTCGATTGTTTTCTTTCATCCAACCCCAGTGTTCATAACTTGGTACATGTACATGTCGAATACATAAATCGGGCTGAGCCCAAACTTGCCCTCCTTAATATGCTTCTTAATGTCTTAATTCCTTAATATGTTTAACCCCGCCGCATTTTTGCGCCTGTCCCAAGTCAGGAGCCTCTGGCCTTGGTTAGTCTTGTATTATTTTAATTTTAGTTTCTTGTGTACAATTTGGAAATTAGTATGGCGTTCATTATCACTGAACTAGTAATTATTTGTTAAGGGCCAGTTGAAGGACGCCTCCGGGTGCGGGAATTTCTCGCTACATTGAAGACCTGTTGGTGACCTTCTGCTGTTGTTTTTTTCTATGGTCGGGTTGTTGTCTCTTTCAAGTTGGCACATTCCCCATTTCCATTTCAATTTTATTCTCTTTGGATGCGCTCCGGAAAAAAACCTCTTGTAGGCGGAACTGCATCACAATGCCGCTCCTTCCTGGCTAACAATGTACATCATACCTCGTTAATAGCAAATGTTGATGTTGTTCTGTCATACATGATGCAAACAAATGCTTCTGTTATGTCCATGTATGTGTCTTTATACTTCAGCGTAGAAAAAAACGTCCCTTACATCTTGAAAAACTTCCCATGTCATCCAAACTGACCAATTCCCTTTCCCACGAAAATCCGACAAAGTGTCACATCCACTGAATGCATGGACGAAAGAAATAGCGTAGCTACACGAGGACCATACGCATTTGATATGTCACGTACAGGAAGCCATCAAAAGTCTTCATTCCTGCCACCACCTATCCACAGTTTGATAAAATTACCGTTTTACAACATTTTTCATAATCATGCCGAACATGGACAAACATTCGTGTATCTGCTTCTCCGTGATTATAAGGGGGTAGCTGGAAAGTATCCTTATAGGAATTGCAAAGAACATTTTCACCATGAGTAAAATTTGGACTGCCACTGGAAAATGAGGGTATATTGGATAGGGACAGAAATTTTGCCTTGCAACAGGCCGCCTACGGACCCCTCAAAGAGTTGTTTCAAGGGTTCTTAACGTGCAAAGAGCGTGGCACTCTCCTTACACGAGGCATCGGATTTAACGTCCCCAATCTGACCGGACGTGACTGCGAACTTGATACATCCCGCACAGCCAAACGGACGCCCCACTTCGGCAAGCGTTTTACTGCCGGTCGGAAGAAGACCAAGTGACCATATATCTATTTCCCAGTCACCCTTGGGGGTGAACAAAATAGAAGTGGTAATGGATACGCAAAAGATTCGGTTTTCCAAGAATCCAATTTGCCTGACAATAGTGATACTTCCGAGGATATCAAGCGACTTTTGGGTATGTTCTAGTATTATATTTCGTGTAATATATGTAGCTTGTTATTTTTTTAAAGGGTGATAAATGTTTGGTATACACCAGAATATCTAGTTTGGTCACGGTTTACACTACACTACAAAAGCGTCGTTAGAATATGTATTATCCTTTTGGATATAATTGCAAATGACAAATGACCATTTCCATTACTTTATTAAAACCTGTCCGCTAGGCTACTTATTATACCTTTTCACGTTGTTGTTATCATTTGTGTTATGTCACAAGTATTATTTTACTTATTTGTCTACAAAGAATTAGTAATTAAAACCCCGTACAATCATTGTCAGGAAGTATTATCTATAATGAAGTCTTGCACAGTGTTAATATCTTTTAAATCAAACTAACAAAAAGTGTTGATTTTGATAAAAAGAACTCCCATACCACACAAAACATGTGTATACATAACGGCATTTAAAACATGTATATAAAAAAACCATGCAGCATAAAAATAAGAATTCAAGAATACCAAGTGGTTTAAATCGAAATAAAATCATTTCTGCAACCAAAACTATGAGGTTTTTGTTAACAAAATATCTATGAAACTATATGAAATGATGCATATTTTCTCCAGATTAGGCTTGAGCTTTGTATTTAGCGTATGAAACAATTTCCCACAACTAATACATAGTTATTCTATTTCAGTTGAAGATAACTTTCCTCTGGTCGTTGCATTTTCTTCTACTTTAGACAGCCACAAAGAAAACTTAGGTATTAGACAAACAGTTTTGTTTGAGCACGTTATAACAAATATTGGAGGTGGCCTTGACCCAAACACCAGTATTTTTAAAGCACCAATTACTGGTGTATATCATTTTGACGCCATTGTCATGAGTCACCATGGCGAGGATATGGAAACCGAAATAGTTAAGAATGGAAATGGGCTCGTCAGACTGTATTCCGGTAATGGTGACACTTGGGGTGTATGTATGCAGTCGGTAGTGATCTACATGAATGCAGGAGATGATGTTTGGGTTAGAGTTCTGAACAATCCACATATTAATGACGGAAATATTCGTGTTTTTGGAAGTCTTTGGTCCTCTTTCTCTGGCTTTTTGGTTCAATAAATGAGTCCTCATATACAGCTTTATTTCCTTGCTAGGCTTTACTTTTGCTTCAGTATGTTTGTATTATTATGAAATATTGGATTTTTAAATACATCTTGGCTTCGACCCTTACTTAAATTACCTTAGCTGTATTTGGCAAAACTTTTAGGAATTTTGGTCCTCAATGCTCTTCAAATTCGTACTTTATTTGACCTTTTTGACATTTTTGGATTCGAGCGTCACTGGTGAGTCTTTTGTAGACGAAACGCTCGTCTGGCGTATATACTAAATTTAGTCCTGGTATCTATGATGAGTTTCTTTAAAAGAATTTTAATGTTGAAAGGTTGATCTGGGAAACAAAATTGATATGAGCATTTACTACATATAAAGATAAATTCAAAAGCAGTTTACTGAAATGCTTAAAGATGTTACCCTGAATAATAGAATAATGACAAAGGATAAACTGCACTGATAGTCATAGATCCAGGTTTGAATTCGTCCATCTGTATCAAATTTGAGAATAAGGAAAATGTAGTCCTTAATGTAAAGTCCTCTACGATATATGAAAATGTAGAGCACTAGTATTGATTGGCAGGTACTCCTCAATAAACCTAAATATTATTTCATCGTACATGACGAGATAGAGCAGATTCTGTTTAACGTTGACTTCGTTTTTTTGGGGGGTCAAACCTTTTTCGAATTTTGTGTCCTTAACGCTCTCCAGCTTCGTATATATTTTGCCGTTGAAATTTTTTTTTATTCGAGCTTCACTGCTAAGTCTTTTACAGACGAAACGCCCAATTTACGTACAAAATTTAGATCCCCCATTACTGGACATCGTGTTGCTTATGTGATAAAAAATCCGGTAAATAGTCTAATACGGTAGGTCTCATTCATGAAAGGGAAGGGGATTGTAGTTAAGACGTAAGGGACATATCCGATATCATTTGTGAAACGGTTATTCCATAACGGTCAACAAACTCGTGATGGCGTCCGTAAAATGTACGAATGGATTATTTCAACTTTACCATTTGGAACTCTTGGTTTAATAGCTTCCTTGTGAGCAGCAACCCTCTTTCAAGAAAATCATGATAGGAAATGCAAGCACGAGAATATCGTATCAATTGGGAGATATATACCCCGTATGCAGGTGCTGCTGGAATGTTGCTACTTAGAAATGGAAAGTTCACAATTGGAAAGCTGAAATCATATCTTTTGTTGTAAAGTTTTGTTTTCAACCGACCCTTATTGTCAATTTCTAGATGTAAGTCCAGATATTAGGCCGACTTAACTGTATCTGTAGTATCTTTTTTTTCTAGTTCGATGGGATAGATGCATTCCACATAGTCACCAAATTTTGAATTATTTAGTGAAAGAACATCATCTATATAGCGGAAAGTAGAGTTAAAGGATATTGCTAACGTCTCATCTCTCTTCCTAAGAAGTTCCTACATGAAGTATATATAAAAATCATGTCACTTTTTGTTGGTTATCTTAATAAATTTCCTGTTACAAAACATTGAATTTTTTAAAAAACTAAGGATTTTCTTATCCCAGGAATAGGTTTACGTAGACGTATTTGGCACAACTTGTGGAATTTTCGGTCCTCACTGCTCTTCAACTTTGTACTTGTTTGGCTTTATAACTATTTTGATCTGAGCGTCACTGATAAGTCTTATGTAGACGAAACGTGCGTCTGCCGTACTAAATTATAATCCTGGTACCTTTGATAGCTATTTGTATTGATCAAGGTCGCTGGCACTGTTTACTGACAATTGATTTCACAAGGAAATGCTTATTATACACAAGAGATAAGGAATTGTCTGAATACAACTATATGGTATTGTTAAAAGACTATAAACTGTTACAAAATGTTGCTAAATAAATTATTCTTGGTTTGTTTCGTCTTGGTATGTCCGGTGATTGTTTTTTGTTTTAACATAAACAATGGATTATTTAATTTACCTCTAGACATGTCCGAGACTGTGGCGAAACTATTAGAGGACAATCAATTCTTTAAATCGCAGTTGAAAGTCATGTCAGACGAAATGGGGCAATGTAAATCGAGGGTACAAGTACTAGAAAGTGAACTTGCATTTACTATCCATGATCTTGAATTAACAAAGCAGAAAGCAAAATATACCAATAATCGAGTAAAAGTGTTAGAACGCGAACTTCTGTTAACTAAGGAATTGTCTGACAAAAGTGCTGAAATTCCAAAGTTTGACAAAGACCATTCAGTGAGTCCTTCCCATTCAAGACTTCAATTTGCATGACAATAGTGAAATTTCAAAGGATGTTAAGCGGATATTGGGTCCTTGTAATGAATTTCGTGCTATAGAATATTGCTTTTGTATACATTGTTAAGAACAGTTCAAAAGGGTTATAAGTTCATTATATGCATAATGATATATTGATGGGTCACATTATACGTATTATATAATCTCAAAATTATAGACCTTATATCTTTTCATTCAGGAAGAACTCATCCAAAATATGTTTTATACTATTCAGCATATATGATAACATTAACAAAAGGATTAACAAATAACATTTAAAAATACCAAACAGTTTTAATTGAACCTTTAACAGGTAGGGAACACTACCTTATATGGCAATGCATAAATTAGCATATTTATGTTCTCGCACATGTAACTGTTTATTTACGTGTGACGCAATTTATTTTTACCTGGGTTTTTGACCAATCCACTTAATGAGTAACAATGCATGATGGACTACTACGTGATTCCAATCAAACAAGAACACGTGTTATTTACTAAAATACAACACATTTTTTCGTGCAATGCGGGATTAACAATTTTGCTTAATTTTTCATTTTTTGTATCTATATGTATAGTTCGTGATATGCTCAGATTAACGAAAAGTTTTTTCTATGCGAAAAAACAAGTGTTTGAATTACCCGAAATATAGCCATAAATATGTTTGGTGACGACACGGAGATTTCATGTATTTGTCCACCAGACAGCAACAAAACAACAGTTATAAACACAATTACCCTTTTGACAAACTTAGTTTAGTAGATTGCGTCTTGGATGGAAAGAGATCTCATTTGGCACTCATACCTTATCTTCTTCTTTATATATACAAAGCACGTTTTTAGAAAACTTAAAAGGTAATATAGCATCCTATATGATCCACAGGGTTTAGATAATTTGAGATATTGCACATACGTCAAAAGGACAGTAGCCGAACGATAAAAATACCTCTGAGGTATATTTTGGGATAAATACGCAACCGACGGATTTTATCAATGGATGAAATTATACAAAATATGTTTAAGCTTTTTACCATACAAAATTGAGAATGGAAACAACCATTGAGCAGACAGCAGCCGAAAGCCAACAATGGGTCTTCAATACAGCGAGAATCTCCGCACCCGGAGGAGTCCTTTAGCTGGCACAAATATGGTTACTAGTTCAGTGACAATGGACGCCATACTAAACCCCGAATTATACACAAGCAACTAAGATTAAAATCAGTCAAGTCTATCAAAGGCCAGATGCTCACGACTTGCAGCGAGGTTGAACGTGGTTTTTTTTTTTATCTCAACGTCCCCCTATAAATCTATCCAATGTAGTGAAAACAAGCACACAGCAATATGCACAGTAAAATTCAGTGAGAGAGAAGTCCGAGCCAGAATAGGTAACAAACGAAACTATTGGTAAACAAAATGACAATCATACATAAATTAACAAAGGACTACTAGCAGTTATTTACATGCCAGCTCCAGACCTCAATTACAGCCGATTTCATTGAGTGTGTAATGAAAGGTAGAATCCTTTGTAAGCTTGCTTGTTAACTGAGCCGTAAAGTCGTTATTATTTAAGGTGTACTACCCTCCTTTCGAATTAGTTAAGTCTTACAGACATGTAAGTTGGCTATAATCAGACTTGTCTACTCTTAAAGGATGGCAGTTTACCTAACCTGAAATTGGCTGTAAACTGATTGCAAGATAATGTCTTCATAACTCGAATATCCAGCACAATTCTTACCGACTTTTATAACACTTATTTTAGCATACTGAATATTATGATGTTCTTACTTATAGTTCAGGTCCTGATAAAAAAAAATACACATCCAGTACAGATAGACGAGTTTCTGTGCCAGTTTTCTTGTTTTTCGATGCAGAAATGTTTTTAAAATGACATTATACATGTTTAAAGAGCTCTAAACATTTACCATCTGGAGAGTGGTCACTGAAATTTCACTGTTTCACGCCGTGAAATTAGTGCACAGGTAACATGCATAGCTATGGAACAAACCAGTTCAACTGCTTTTACAAGGCGAAAAAAAGTCGAATTGCGAAGCCCGTAAACAATACATTTTTAATCTGAGCATGCAAATTGAAGATTATGTTACATATATTTCAATAAACATATTCGCAGAACAAAAAGATTTGTTTTGAGAATCCCAGACACTATATTAGATTTCACTTTTTCCACTAATTCTACGTGTTTTCAAGCGATAGTAAACTTGTAGTAGCCTACAATGCATTGTAGTTCATTGAGTCGATTGGTCAGTTTTTCAAGACCATCTTGGCCTTGTGTTTGGGAAATTACTATGCAAATATATTCTGACGTCAGGAAATATAGAGTTCTCGACCTGTTTAAGGATTTTTCAGGATTTTGTGTATTCAAATTCATCATGATTTCCGAGTACAATAAGTAGATATAATATGATTACGCTACATTGAAGACTTCAGTTCTGCAAAACACCCCATACCCGAAGAGAACATTTTTTACAAATCATTAAGAAATATTTTGATAATTTTATTTCAGCTGATCGCGGCTTACCGCCTGTTGTTGCATTTTCTTCCACAATGGACAGTCACAAAGAAAACTAAGGGATTGGACACGAAATAACCAATGCTGGAGATGGATTTGACCCCAAAACCAGTATTTTAAAGCTCCAATTACTGGTCTTTATCATTTTAACGTGATAATCATGAGTCACCATGGAAAGGACATGGAAACCGAAATAGTTAAGAATGGAAAAAACCTTCTCAAAGGTTATTTCGGAAACGGGGATACTTGGGGTGTTGGCACGCAGGCAATAGTAGTCCAGATGAATGCAGGAGATAATGTTTGGATTAGAGTTTATGACAATGCAAACGCTAATGATGGAAATATTTGTGTGTTTGGATATAATTGGTCCTCATTTTCTGGATTTTTGCTTCAATAAATGAGTTAACATGTATAACTTTATTTCATAACTTGGGATTACTTTTAGTTAGTTATATTTGCATTACAAGTTGTTTGAATTGTAAACATGTTGATAGCAGTACTAAACTTACTTTTTTTCGGAAGATAAAATCAAAGGCATTTTAAACATGGATTTTGTAGTTGAAAGAGAGGCAAAAGATGCTACAGTAACATTCAAATTCGAAAACAAACTGACAATGATATGGCAAAACTTGACAAACGACCAAAAGATAAACATCAATATACAAAGCACAACAAAACGAATAAAGACTGAGTGACACATTCCCCGCCAAAAACCGAGTATCTACAGTATCTACAGTAGTAATATTTCAGTAAAAGCAAACTTGAAGAGCTTAAGTAAATTAACACGTTTATCGAACTATTCTTAGTATATGAACATGTAGGAGCAGGCAACTTGGTTTCTGTCAATGTCATGACTACTTAATTTAAGCTGACTATGCGGTATTGGCTTTGCTCATTGTTGAAGGCCGTGCGGTGATTTATAGTATAGTTGTTAATATCTCTGTCATTTGGTCTCTTATGGAGAGTTGTCTCATTGGCAATCATACCACATCTTCTTTTTATATATTTATTTATAGTATATTATGAAAAAGTTCTTGCAACTTTTATTAACCCCTTTCCAATTTGCGAGTGCGAGTGCTGCCTTGGAGCGGCATTAACCTGCTCTTTTTCGAAATCTACAATAGTGGATTGTACGTGCAAGAGATATGACTCTCTCTTAACACGGGTCAGTCATTTATTGTCCCCTCCCGATGGACTATAGGTTACATTTCTGTAAATAGTGACCATGCATTTTCCCATAGGAACTCCCTTTACGGCTAAAACTGTACCACTTTTACTATAAAGTTTTGAAAAAAATCATATCCTAGAATGGAAAGTTCATATGCACAATTTTTTTCAAAGGTCAAAATATAGGGCTGTGTGGCATATTTTCAATATTAATATGCCCCGAACTTTTAAGAGTTTAAACTAACACTTCATTTCTTAACTAGCCCTACCTCGACTGTAGGGTAACCACAGATCAGAACTGGGAACCAGTATGTTAACAAAATTTATTATCGATGAATATTCTATTTCTCCCAAAAAGAGGCGTGGTTTGAGAAACAGCTGAATTTACAAAGTGCAAACTCTAATCGTTTCTCAAGACCATACTCACAAATGATGTCAAGCGCTTAGTAACCATGTCTGCCTTTTTCGATGAATGTGTTTGTTTTGTTCTGGCTTTCTTACATCCACTGGGAAATGTTTCGTGCATATTCAGGCCGATCGAGGATATTTAAAACATACGTTGATAGATAAAGCTCATTGATTATCAAGTTAAGTAGATGTTATGGACTATTGCGTTAATCTTTAATTGAATATAAAAGTTTGGTCCATTTTGTTTAGTACACAACATGTGTTAAAGGAATTATAACCCAAGGTTGCAAAGACATAAAAGAGGGACGAAAGATACCAAAAGGACAGTCAAACTCATTAATCTAAAACAAACTGACAACGCCATGGCTAAAAATGAAAAAGACAAACAGAAAAACAATAGTACACATGCATTTGTGCGCATCAAGAAGCATCAAAAAGCAAAGTATAAATGTATTAGACTGAATTCATTATAAATGATACATCCCGAGAATGATAACATTGGTTTTCAATGTGAAAAGTTAAAACAAAACAGCCAAGTAAACAGGTTTTGATATAGTCAGGGTTAAAAGGAAATAAAAAAAAAAAATACTGAACTCCGAGGAAAATTCAAAACGGAAAGTCCCTAATCAAATAGAAAAATCAAATGATAAAACACATTAAACGAATGGACAACAATTGTCATATTCCTGATTTGGTACAGGCATTATCAAATGTAGAAAATGGGGGATTGAATCTGGTTTTATAGCGTTTAACCTCTCTCTTGTATGACAGTCGCATCAAATTCCATTATAGATATAAAGATGCGTTAACAAAACAGACAAAGTAGGTAAAATTGTAAAAATAGGGATACAGCCATCAATACCGTGTCAGAATCTCAATCAAAACACAAACTAACAAATACATAACAAAGAAGCACAACAAAGGAAACATAAAATTTCATTCGCAAAGCTATAGTCTAGTAAGTTACAACCTACTTTGGCAGTTGCTTGTACATCTGCATAACCTAGTATATTGTGGATTAGAATGAATTTAGTATGGCGTCCATTATCACTGAACTAATATATATTGTTTTAGGGGCAGCAGAAGATCTTCTTGCTGCATTGAAGACCCATTGGTGGCCTTCGGTTGTTGTCTGCTCTTTGGTCGGATAGTTGTCTCTTGACACATTCCACATTTCCATTCTAACTTTTATGATGTAAAAATTTAGCATTGACTAATTCAGAAGCACTTAGCCCTAAATTCCTAAATCTGACTTATCAATATTAAAACTAACAGCTGCATATTTTAGGACAATGTTAGTGATAACCGAGAAAATATGGGTCATAGAGCAGATACATGTCATTTGAATACGATAATTCAAATCATAAGAAGACACGAGTTTCCAATTCTTTGTTGCAGTTGAGACTAATTTTAACTTCTGTAAGATAAGCCTGTACCTTATGCACTTTTTATCTTCTGTTTGCAGATTTCTACTTTGTGAAATTCCTAATAATTTGTTGATAAATGGTTTGTTCAAGCCTGGTACCTGTGATAACTATTCAAGGCCGATATCATAAAAATGCTGGACAACATATTAGTCAAGTTTGGTGATTGAAAATTTAAATTTTAAAGATCTTGTCGCTTCTTGAGAAATTGTTACACTTGACCCGATACTTTGAGACACTTGAACATGCCAGGGTTCATTCAACTATAGTACGCGTGATATAGAAAGAACACAACCATAATGCTTAACATTTCATGAAATGCTAAGGAAACGTAATTCTTCTTCATAACTCCTGTAGTATTCTCAACAGATTTGTTTCCGTCATACATCAACCACTTTTGTATTGTGGCGTCAGACATTATCTTTCGTGACATATTTTACGGGACGTTTGTGATATCCAGTGGTAGGAACTAGAAGGGGTCATGTATTTTCAAACTAGTACACATATTGCAACCTTTTGGTGTGCTGGTCTTTGTATTCATATATTCCACCATTTTCTTTGGCAAATACATGTATCAAGTTCTAATATGGCAGTTGTTTTTCAGTTGTTCAGTTGATTTGTCAGTTTTGTGGACCCTCATTTTTTTGAATTCGCATTGATTTCGGTATTTGTGTTATATTTTTTTTTTAACAAAGTCTTCTCTTACAAAGAATGACAGAATAAAATTGAGAATGGAAATGTGGAATGTGTCAAAGAGACAACAACCTGACCAAAGAGCAGACAACTGCCGAAGGCACCAATAAGTCTGCAATAAGTCTGCAATGGCCCCTAAACAAAAACATTTATACTAGTTCAGTGGGGTTAAACATGTTTTTTGAAATCTCAACCCTCCCCTACACCTCTAGCCAATGTAGGAAAAGCAAACACCCAACAATACGCACAGAAAAACTCAGTTCAAAAGAAGTACGATAAATCTCCCCAATTTCGGTAAAATGACGTTTAATTATAAATTAAAAAAAAAAGATTTCCTGACAATAAAGGCTACCACCATTGTTTTCAAATTGATACAGATAACTATATATGATTTCAGTTTATCAATATTTCATTTTCTGCGATAAATAAACTCGTTATAGATACCAGAATTGAAATATGTGTACGCAAGACGCACGTTTTGTATATAAAAGACTCATCAGTAAAGTTCGAATAATAAAGTTAAAAAGGCAGAATATACAAAGCTAGAGATCGTTAAGGATGCAAATTTCAATAAGGTTTGGCCAAATACAGTGAAGTAATCATTACACAAACTCTACTCTATGTCAGAATGAAATGACACGTTATATATATATATATATATATATATATATATATATATATATATATATATATATATATATATAGAGTCTATACGAATCTACCAACCAGTAAATCTTTCAGACTCATATATAGCCTATTTTAATAATAAAGGGTAGACAACTCCCTTCACTTGATGATTTAAACACGTAACATGGGTTTTTAATGACTGTAGAGTTAGACACAATTTGAAACTTATTGAAAATATTACTACAAGTAAACATTTATGAAATCATTTTACCTTGTAATTTGAGTGGCGGTTTTATCATTTAATCCCAAGTTTAATTGTGTTGTCAAAACCAAAACATACATTTTCTAATAGAAAATCTTTTTTGACCAAATTATCAAAGCACATTAGCAGAAATTGGCCTTAAAATGTGGCAAGAATTTGCATATCTTTTTCTTTACTTGAACAAAACAATTTAAGCCTGATATTTTTTATTTTTTAGCAAACACTGACCAGTCATTAGGACAGGAAAGCAGTTGTGTTATTAGTAGTTTAATGGTCAGTAAAGGGTTCCTCTGGGTTGGAACCAGTTCAGGTATACTTTTGACATTCCCTCTGCCACGTCTCAAAGATGGAGTCCCAATAATTAGTGGAAGGCCTTTTGTGTCATATCATGGCCATAATGGACCGGTCCAATTTTTAATTCCAATTTATTGTGGGACTGTAAATTTGTGGCATAAAGCCAAAGGACTGGATTACAGTACTGTTGATTTAAGGAGACAGGTTAATTTGGAATCTGACAAGAAACCATTGGCAGATTTGAAACAATGTGAATCAAAACGTCATTCCAGTAGTGATTTGGAAAAAACAGTATCACAAATCTCTTTAGAAGGAGACTATATAAAAATGACACATAAACCAACGCCACCGGAAAAACCTCCAAAAAATTCAAAAACAGGGGACAAGACTTTAGGAGGAGTTGACAAGGAAAACAGATTGTCAAGGTCGGCAGATGATATAACAACACTGCTGCCTTCTAAAACTGATGTAGTAAGTTGCCAAAGGGGGAAAACATTAAAATACCCTACAAAATTAGCCTCAAGGCAAAATATAATGAAAACTTTAGATCCATCTATGGGTACTGGTGATGACGATGTCAATGAAGTTTACAGAGACTTGATGAGAAATGAATCGATGACATCCCCGGTCAAACCAGTTGTCGAGAAACAAACCAGATCATCTATGAGGAAACCTTCCTTCAACTCTTTTAAACTAGGAAGTTCTAAAAACAGGAGCACTAAACATGCTTCAGTCAGAGTATCAACAGATGAGCCTAAGTTACGTGCCCTTGATACATTATCAAAAAGGGGCTGTAACTCTGTTATGATTGTAATGGGAGGGGATGGTTACATTGATTGGAGAAAGAAATCTTTGTCTGCTTTTAAGAATTTAGAAGCAGCTTTAATAATTTGGCTTTATAAGTTTTGATTACAAATACAAACTTTCCTTACCAAAAAGTTATTTTTTATAAAGTTGATTCTGGTAATAATGGTATAATCTATATCAAGTTTTATGATTTGTGATTTATCTTTGAAGATTAAATAAACACTGTCTGTTGATCTACATTCTTTGACCTTGACATAGCTGTAATTTTCCTGCTTTTATCTTGCATGCAGGAATGCTTTTAAGGTGTCTGAACTATTTGTACAAAAATCTCATTTTGAAGGTTCCTTAATTAAAGTTAAGTTTGTGTGATGATGTCAGTTTCACAGTTACTTTGAGTAATTGGTCAACAATACGTCTTTATGATAAATCATTAAGAGATATGCATGTCTATCTCACAGAGTTCAGTTGACTGTAACCTTATTTTCTGTCATTGATAAATGTTCAGCTTCCTGAACAGATCATTTTCTTATATATTAATTGTAAGTAGAAGGTCTACTTACTATTTGACCTATTGTCAGATGTACATACAATGTATCAGACAAAAAGGATTCAAATGTCCTTGACCTCATTTGAATGGTCCATCTATCAGTATATTTTTTTTTGTGATACAATTAGCAAGACCATGATCTTTATAATTTGCAACATATTTGTCTTATTCGGTTCAGCTGGCAAGATATTTTAGATTGCCCACTGTGGTCTTATACAAATATTTTTCTAAGAATCTTGTTAGTATTACTTCTATAGCTGGCTTTTCTGTTTTGTTTCAATCCTCGCTTGTTGACTGAATTAATTCCGCATACAAATAAATATATGCTTCTTTAAATTTTCTCTAAAATAAGTACAGGTAAATTTATTCCAACAAGTATTATTATTGTTCAGGAAAATCATAAAATATGAAATTTGGTTATTTTTTCTAAGCACAATTTCAAATAATTACAGTGCAAAGTTTTCATATTTTATGTCGAATATGCCTAAATAGGACATCACTTAAATGTATTAACCACAATGTGTAATATTTTTGTAGATTTCATCCCAAAATAAATTGAAATGTTTAATATAATTGACATCTATTTTGTTCTTTCTGTCAATGTTATGTTCTTTCATTAGAAGAATCTTAAGGTGGTACCTAACACTACAGGGAGATAACTCTGTAAAGTCAGCTAAACGTTTTAATTACGTTGTGATGTAAAAGGACTATTAAGCTTCTCAATGATCAAAATTGGTGTAGGTCAAATTGATATATAACCAGTGTAATTTTTCTGACAAAACGATTGGTTCAAAATTTTAAAATTTTTTATATTTTTGTCAAAGGGTCAAAGTAAATACTTTGTCAAAATTTTATGAAAATTAAACGAGCCAAATTAATTTTAGTGAAAGTGTTGGGTACCACCTTAAGTTAGCTGTCCAAATTTCTCTTATGTAATATTTTTTATTGACTACTCATTCTTTGTATGCACCTGTTTAGTTGTTTACACCACAAATTATACGTGTTATTGTTACCATAGAGATTACAGATGTATTTTTTATTCAGTAGGTACACATACTTATAAGATGTTTTTAATTTTGAAATATGATCAAATAAAAACCTTTTGTTTGCATAGATGAGTTTGAACTGCGCTAGCATACATATGCATATTCATGTCAAATGATACCCATTTATTAAGGTCTTACTATACATGAAATGTTATTATACCATGTCTTTCTAAATGAGAGGTATATACTTTAATAGTTTTGAATTATGAAAACTGAAACTGGATTACTCCTCAAAGAACGTGGAATTAAAGCAGTTTAATAAGGCTGCTTCACTTCAGGTGTATGTCTGAGATAAACTTAAAACTATTATCGAAAAAAAAGAAGTTTAGTTTCTGTAACATTCCATGAACAGATGTTCTGCTTTACTTGTGCATATGATTAACGTTAAGGGAGAAGACAGTTGTTAAATTAGATGACTTTAGATCAGTACTAAATTGGTAAATAAGAAGCTTCATCAATGCTTTTCTAACATTCCAAATTCATTCAGACCTTAATTTATTTCATTTGACGAATCTTTAAAAGATTAATTTCACATCCATCAAGGTCTTTATCATACCTGTATATATGCTTTAAATAATTTGTTTTTTTTCATTAGAATTGTGCCTAAAAGACTCTAAAGTTTCAGGGATGTCATTTTACTTTAACTTCAGCATTTCTAGCTTCTAGAATAGTACAAATAATTATATTTTGCAGATCTTAATAATGCTTCAGTGATTTTGTAATTTTACATTTCATTTGTGAGGAATATTAAATTGAATTTATATGATTTTTTATGCCAAAGTTTTGCCATTAAATAAGCATCATTCACAAAGAGAAATATGTGTCATACATAAAGCCATGATTATTGGTCAGTGTCATGCTTAATGAGCAACTATTATTTAAAAAAATTCAGGGAAGCTTGTTCTCATTTTAAGCCCCCCCCAAAAAAAAACCTCCCAAAAAAACAAAAAAACAACAGCACATGAGTTATCCAAAACAAAACATGTGACAAAGGCAAGAATAATCCCCAGCATTCTGCCATCTTGAAAAAAATTCAGTGAAAAATTGGATCATCACTTTATGTATGGTTAAATATGTTGATCTTTTGTTTTGTTTTTTGATAGGGGGAGAATGAAAACATAGGACACCCTGTAAAATTTGGTAAAAGTTTGAGTTGAATATTGTTAATACATAATGAACTGATATATTTCAAAACATTTTTTTTTCTTCAATTTGTAAATATTTTTTTATTATCTAGGCATTTTAAAGATAATGAAAAACTGAAAATGAATAATTATAGGATTTAATTAATTTGTTGTTAATTCTAGTGGATTGTATGCTTCATCTTTATTAGCATATTTTGATAAGTTTTAAAATAGTTTGAATGAAGAAGTTGATATATTAGACTTGGGTTATGATATATCAAAAAGCAGAAAAAAACATTTCTTGAGTTGTTTATTAACTTACTGTTTCTGAGGTATTCTTGTCTCATTGTCCTTAGTCCCCAGCAAATTTATGTTTTTAATTTTCTTAGCTCCCATAAGCATGATGTGTTTTGTTTTAAGTGTCATAATCTTAGACTATGGATTTCTGCATTCTTGTCATTAAGAGTTGAATTCCTGAAGGATGCCTTATGCATTGTAGTACAACATTATCATATCTTTTTTTTTAAGACTTTCCCTTTTATTAAACACCATGGCAATTGAGTCAAAATAAAAAAAATGTATTATCAAAATTGAAGGACAATTTGGAATCTTAGAAAATGTAAATATTATAGTAAACAGAACAAATACCTAATTTTGATGAGTTTAGAAAAAAGGAATTTGTAGATGTGTACTTATCATATTGACACAAATATGATTAGGTTACAAAATGATGACAACAAACCCTAACCTTCCGAAGGATCTTTGTTAAAAGTAAGTTTTGTCTTTTTGTAGTAAATTCAAGTAAAAGCATATTTGTATGAACAGTTCGTAAGTGATTATCTTGTCTTAATTGAATTGTTAAATGACTTTTTTTTTTATCTTTTTTGTTTTATATATATGTAAAGATTTTTTTGGTTTATTTTTAGAAATACCAAATTTAATTGTTGATCAAAGATGTCATTATTTGTTTTATCTGATGTAAGTGCTATTGATTATAAGTTTATTTAATTGTTACGTATCATTGTAAGAGGGACTTATTTTCAGGTCAGTTTTCTTTTTGTTTATTGAGAACTTTTGGAAAAAAACAAATTTGAGAAATAAATACTAACTTTTATTTTAAGACTTAGATACCTAAAGTCTGTTTCTAAGAAACAAAAATTTTAAAATAGAATAAAGGTATATTAAGAATTAAATGCATTTTTTTTTCAATACTAAAATGGACAGAACGAACAATGCAATAAAAAAAATGAATCATATTTGGAGGACAAATGATTTATCAATCTAAACTTTTAATTGTTGGTTGAATATGTCATTTATATATTCATGAATTTAACTGACTTTCCAACATTGAATTAGCATTCCACTTATTTGTTGTAGTAACTAGGCACTTGTATGATACTGAAAGCAATAATGTGTTTTAGTTTTCCAAAGGCAATAAAATATTAATTATATAAATTGTTAAATCTTTAATTTGTTAATTTTAGACATTTTTAACATAGTTTTAATTGTACAGAACAAAGGTTATATATTTATATTAACTGTGATACATATATTAATATAATAATTTTTACTGTTAGATTTATAAATATTTTGTATTATAATAATAATTAATGATTATGTTGTTTGATACCTAGCATGAATATTGCATAATTTTCATTCCTGACCAGTATCAGCAATAGTGCATTTTGTGTTGAAGTATGTCTATCCATTCATAAGTTCGACTCTTTGTTTTGGTGTGGTTAAATTTCTGGCCTGAAGGTTCAACACTTTTGAGTATGTTTTTTGACTGAATTTGGTGTTTCGAACACACTCCCAGGTACTCGGTAAAGTGGTATGACCGAAAGGCTATAAGGTTTACGGTAGTTAGGCACATATGATAACATAGTGAACCTGGTTCATAGTCTACAGTCTACACCATGAACATGAACTACTGTAGATTAATTTATTTTCATGGGTATCAATTTTCGTAGATTGAGGATAACTTACAATTTCTAGGATATTTGATTTTGTGGTATTGCTATTCTCTGCTTGCAAAACCCAAAGAAAATTTGTGATTCACCTGGATGCACGAAACCCTAAAAAATTGGTATCCAACAAATGATAATGAATCCAAGGTATCCAAAAATACAGGCCTTAATTTTCAACTAGGTATGAATAGACTCAGTATAGGGTCAAGAACACTTTGACCTAAATTTAATGGTTTATTTATCATAATTATCAACAACAAAATTTTGATGATTCCCAATTTTATTATAAAGTCAGATAAAAGTTGTAGTGTCCAAAAATCAAAAAATGGAATAATTTTTCTTTGTGTAGGTGCTTTTTGTCAATATGAGTTATTTTAATTTTACATTAACATGTTTTTTTTATCGTAGTTAATTTAACTATGTAGCATGTGTATTCATTTTAAGATCTCTATTATTGCAGTATCATTATAGATATAATTCATAAAACAAAATCATTGATTGTTATGTAAATTGAATAATTAAAAAAAAATAAACAAATTAATTTGTATTTTTTTTTGTCTAAGCTTTTGGGGCTTGTTTGACCCTGTTCATTCCCCAAAAATAGAACCTTCATTTGTAGAGACTGTTACTTTTTACATATTTTAAGCATTAGATAAAAGTCTTTCAGAAAATGTGAGTATACGGCAAGCTTTATTCACATGATTTGTCTTTGACATCATTGAAGTGATGACATAAGTTCAAATTTTACCCCCAAAAATTAGGATTATTTTAGGAATACTGTTGCTGAATTTACATAGAACACAAACACCCAAAACAAATGTTAGCTTGTTATCAATAAACTATTGAAATATTTGTTTGTGGAAAAGTTGAGCTCCACCTTATTTCTAAGCTTGTTAAAGACAAATAGTCAAGATTCTACATAATTTTGATATTTTCATTCATTACCTTTTTTAAAAATCCTTGAAATTTAGTAGAATAAGAATTCCTTCTAGCCTGGATAATTTCAATGAAAGAGATGCACATCTTTTCTATGTTTTTCCTGCTCTACGACAATAAATCTGATGTCCAGTCATGTGAGAGAACCATGCAGTCTGTAAAATAGAAATGTATAGGAACAACTCTTAGGTAATATGTAGGTAAACAAGGATAAAGGATGGGAAATTCATACCCAAAATTTGAATAGGATAGACATTTTTCCTTGCAATATAAGGACCCCTCATAGAGTTTCTGCAAAGGTACTTTAATATGCAAAGAGCAGGACAGTTACCTTGTACAGATTGATTGATTGTTGGTTGCTTTACGCTGCATGATACCTTGTACAGAGCCTCCTATATCTATTCTCAGTAAAGAAGTGTGCATATTTTTACACCAGGTACACCCAAACAGAAGCACAGCTTTATCAAAGGGTAACTGACAAAAGGGAGAAGTCCATGGGTGATCTTATTTCTATACACCTTTCTATAACCAAATCGATCCCTGGGGATGACATGTTCTTAAAGTATTTGAATATTGTGATTGGTATTTGTATGAAGTGCTGAGATAAATATTACTATGGTAAAATTGTATTCAGATGTCGCATATTATTCTGATGGTTCGATTGATCAGCACATTACACCAGACTTCTTCATGGAACATTAGCATAAAAGGAGGTGTCGATGTATTATTATTTACACTCTAGAAATAGAGGTAGAAGATACCAAAGGAATACTCAAACTCATAAACTACATCCACTAAATTGGCCAACAATATTTTAATAATGTCGTTAAATAGTTATCAAAGGTACCAGGATTATAATTTATTACGCCAGACGCGCGTTTCGTCTACATAAGACTCATCAGTGACGCTCAGATCAAAATAGTTGTAAAGCCAAACAAGTACAAAGTTGAAGAGCATTGAGGACCCAAAGTTGTGCCAAATACGGCTAAGGTAATCTATTCCTTGGATAAAAGATTAGTTACTACACACTGGGCTTTAAGCGAATTAAAAACGATAAAAGAAAATGTCATAGCAGCATGAACAGACTTTTAGAAAGAAAGAACTAAGTTTTGTATGTATATTATATATGAATATCATTAAGCATCAACAAATCACAAAGTCAAGTGAAAAAGGAATAGCGCGTGCAGGTAGATAACGGAATTTATGTTCATCTAACTTCAGGAATGATTATGAGTTGTAAGATAATGAATAAGATTTACCAACTAGCTGGAATCAATCAAACTACTCCGCTGGAACATATTTGTATTATAGTATTTTAATTACCAATATGGTACCATTTCGTACATTCCATTCTGGAACCATGAAACAACATAATACATCAAACCTAGCAGACACCAACATCTTCAGCCAGAGCTTCTATATACCATAACAATTTGGGGTTTTAAAATTTGATTAATAGGAACGTATCCACCCCAGATTTTGTAAGTTAATTTACAATTAAATCAATTTGCTGATAATTGAATATCAAAAAGTTAGGAAAAAAAAATTATAATATAAAGAATTGTGTCAGTTATGCATCAACAAAAATGTTATGCTATAGAACTTTTTATACTTTGTGCATTTGAGGCAGAACGATTGCATTATATTTCAAGAGACGATTCACATACTATGTTTTATTCAATTCTACAAATACTGTACAATTAAAAAAGCTTTGAACATTTAATAAAATCATTAATGTGAAAGTATTTGCTTCGAGTTACACAATATAACTAAAATGTAGTATTTTTATCGATATGAACTATTCTTTGTAATTTTGTATTTAGTTTATGCGTATATAGGAAGAATTTGTAGATTAATAGGAGTTAATCTATCTGTATAAGTCTAATAACAGTTGTTATTGTTATAAGTAATCAAAGTTTAGACACAGTCGATCATGGTTTAAATATGCTTGGTTGAAATCAGTTCGTAGTAGTGTTTGTGCTGCTCAGATTTGTCTAAGTAAGGCTTGCATATTCTGCAGGTTCCGTCGGAACTGGGGTAGATTATTTCAATATATGCTCTTGTTACGGACAAATAAACTCATCATAGACACCAGGATTGAAATTATGTATTTGCACCTGACGCGCGTTCCGTCTTTAAAAGACGCATCAGTGACGCTCGTATTAAAAAAGAGCTAAAAGGCAAAACAAAATAAAAACACATTCATTGCTATGTAACTTGTTCCGTCTTTATATCATGTATGTCTGTCATTAAGTAACATAAACTAGCTTATTTGACTGAGTTCGGATGAAACGACAACACATACTACAAAAGCCTCTTTACATAATTCCATTTCTGGCACGACTGCCACCAATTACATTTATTTTTATTACCCAACTGTTACAGTAAGGCAATTTGCTTCATACGGTGAAGTATCTTATTCCTAACATCACAAGAAACAAAAGAACTGTAGTTTTGAAGTAAACGGAAGTGGATAGTCCCAGGGCAAATCCGGCGTCTCCAAAGAGGCTCAGCATCTACAAATAAAAAAATCGATTTCTATGCTGGTTAAATTGATCGGTTGCTGTTAGCTTATTCATGCATATTCAGGATGAGAACAAACCAATAATAATAAAAAAGATCGCTTCTGCAGAGTGTGTTATTTATGATAAACAACAGGATTTGTTCCGGGCCCGGATTGCTATGTTTTTATACCCCAATCCGTCCTTGGAGTGTTTTCATCAAAAGTATACCCGGTCAGCATGATAAGTACAATTTTTGGACTGCCAGTTGGAAAAGATGACATTATGAATTGAAACAGAAACATTGTCCTGTACTACACTCCCTCCAAGAATTGTTACATAAAGCGTGTTAATCATCTTACACAAAGCATACAATTTAACGTCAAACACATTTCGTTTAAGTCAATGCGAAAGTAAATGACAAAATTATGAGCACCTCTAAAGGTTTCGAGCTATTAAAGTTTACGATTGAATTTATTTACAACAAAGTATAATTTGTCCATTCCTAATATAACATATTTTTATACGTATACGTTCGTCATGGTTTTATGAAACAAAGATTCAGTTTTTGTGTAAGTAAGTAATGACAAATACTTGTATCATTCTATTTGGATACACGTATGTCTCTCTTGATTAACCTTACTTTAATTTTTATTGGCCAAAAAGTGATGAGCATTTCTGTCTTAATGAAAGCTACATAATTGTCATGTTCATGTATTTAAACTATTAGTGTGACTCATGTATGAAAACTATTAGTGTGACTCATGTATGTAAACTATAAGTGTGACACATGTATGTAAACTATAAGTGTGACACATGTATGTAAACTATTAGTGTGACTCAACATTGTTTATAATAATCGCCTTTTTTTATTATAAAGTATCTCATCATGTCGCATGTCAAAATTGTGTTAAGTAAAACGAAAACTTCCTATTTCAACGTAAGAAGACCTTAATTTCTTTTCGAAGGAACTAACCTTGAGAAAATTTTATGATAAAAGTTTTGACTTTTACCATGTGATTAATGATTACATTATGATGTCTATTCAGGATAATTTTTACACTATAAGATCCACACGATAAAATGTAAAGTTTTATTCAATTCGACAAATACTGTACAATTAGGAAAGCTATTAAAATCATTATTGTGAAATTATGACCTCCTAAACTATAAAACTAAATCATGTAAATGTAGTCATAAAGGTATGTAGTTATTATATGTATAAGTATTTATAGATATTTACTATTTTCTTTAATTTTCTATTTTGTTTATGAGTATAAAGGAAGGTCCATATATTCATTAGACATAACATATCGGTTGGAGTCTGAATGCCGTTGTTATTCTTTTAAGTAATTAACGTTCAGACACAGTCGTTCATGAATTGAATGCTTGGTTGAATCCAGTTCGGAGTAGGGTATGTACTGCTCAGACTTGTGTAAGCTGGGAATTCACTCAGTAGAGTTCCGTCGGAATTGGAATACATTATTTCAGCATCTGCTCTTGTTACGGAAAAATAGATATGGCTATTTAACTAGTTTCGTCTAAATATCATGCATGTCTGGTGGAATTGGGTCATATTAAGTAATACAAACCGGCTATTTCAGTTAGGATAAACGACAACGCGTACCATAAAAGCCTTTTCTCATAAATACTATAATTCTGATATGACTGTCACACATTTCATTCATTTTTTATTACAAGCTGTTATAAAAAAGCAATTTAGTTCATACAGTGGCGTATCTTGTTCCTTATTTCAAGAGAGAAAAACGAGCTGTAATTTGGGAGTCAACACCTGAACGCGAATCAGCTTTGGAGTGGGTTGATTAAGGGCAAACCCGGCGTCTCAAAGGAGCTTATAGCATTCACAGATGAAAATAGTCGATTTCAATACAGGCTTGATTTGTTGGTTGTTTGACTAACCTATATAAAAAGTAAAATCACAAAAATACTGAACTTAGAGGAAAATCAATTCGGAAAGTCTATAATCACATGGCAAAATCAAATACCAACAACAATGTGTCCAAAGTACACGGATGCCCCACTTGCACTATCCTTTTTCATGTTCCATGGACCGTGAAATTTGGTAAATATCTAATTTGGCATACAATAAGGAAGATTATACTATAGGGAACATGTGCACTAAGTTTCAAGTTGGTTTGGGCTTAAATTTCATCAAAAACTACCTTGACCAAAAACTTTAACCTGAAACCTCAACTTTCATTTTCTATTTTAAGTGGACAATGAAATTGGGGTCAAAAGTCTAATTTGGCATTAAAATTAGAAAGATCATATCATAACCAACAAGTGAACTAAGTTTCAAGTTGATTGGACTTCAGCTTCATCAAAAACTACCTTGACCAAAAACTTTAACCTGAAACTCCAACTTTCATTTTCTATGTTCAGTGCACCATGAAATTGGGGTTAAAAGTCTAATTTGGCATTTAAATTAGAAGTATCATATCATAAGCAACAAGTGTACTAAGTTTCAAGTTGATTGAACTTCAGCTTCATCAAAAACTACCTTGACCAAAAACTTTACCCTGAAGCGGAACGAACGAACGAACGAACGGGCGGACGAACGGAGCCACAAACCAGAAAACATAATGTCCCACCTACTAATGCCCCACTACTATCGTAGGTGGCGCATAAAAAATATTCCGTGCATAATTTTCATTAAACATTTTCATTGAACTAGTACTTTTTTTAGAGGCCAGCTGAGGTCCGCCTACGGGAACAGGGTTTTCTTGCTGCGTTGTAGACCCATTGGTGGCCTTCGGCTGTTTTCAGCTCTTTGGTCGGGTTGTTGTGTCTTTGATGACATATTCCCACTTTCCGTTTCAAATTTTTATTAATAATCAAATTGATCGGTTCTGCAGAGTATATCTTAGTCTCCCTGGGATTTTTTTCATCAAAATTATACCCGGTCATTATTTTAGATAAGAACTTTAGACTATCAATTGGAAAAGATATGTTGGATTGAAACAGACATATTGTCCTTAACAACAACCCCTCCAAGAATTGTTACATAATGCTTGCTAATCACGATACACAAAGCATACAATTGTACATCCAATACATTACGTACAAGTAAATTCGAAAATAAATGTCAAAATTATGAGCACCTATAAAGGTTTCGTGCAATTCAAGTTTATAATTTTTTTTACTTCAAAGTATTATTTGTCCGTTTCTTATACAATTTATTTTTTACACGTATACGTTCGCCGTCAAAGTTGATCAAGCAATTTACCTCTTTTTGAGTAAATAAAGACCAATACATGTATCGTCTACAACTAGTCGATTTTACCCGTCCAGAAATTGCTTACAAAAATGCGAGGAAAAATTGTATTGCAAATCAAATTGTTCACCATTTGTTCACATGTGCAGTTTGGTAGTTCATATGTGCCCCCCAAAACATTAACATATTATATATATCTAGAAAATTCTATATTAAAAGTGTGACTTTTCCCGTGTGACCAGTGACTAATCATTTCATCTTATGTCTTTTCAATTCCGGATACTACTTACATCATCAATAAAATTAATTTGGGATTCCCAATTTAGTTTAATAATGTTGACCGATTTCCTTGTCAGTTAACTTCCGGGAATGTACTAGTATGTCGATCAGGGTATATCAATTTGGTTTTTGTATACCTTACATTGATTTTTTAAACTAGTTTCTTATTGTTCGCTGTCATTTAAATATCTATATAAAGAACCATTTGAATGCCTTTATTTCACAAAATATAAGTATGCACTTCGTCCTTCTATGTATGTAAAATGGATTTTAATACAGAACAAAGTAAGTTTCATTTAATTTTATTTTACAAACTAGTATGTGTAATTCTGATGCATTACAATTTTGAACATGAATATCATTTCTCATTATGAATATCCTTTGCCAAAACAATATCTTTTGCTGTGCCTAAGAACACGCAACCCTACCTTGACAACGAAATTCTAATATTTATTTTGTTTTCAAACATTTTTTGTCAGTGTTAGCCAGGTATATGTTGTTTATGTTCTATAATGGATTATGGAAAAAAATATGCGTTTTGTCTGCATTTGTTTGTATCCGAATACAAGATATAGCATTGTTTCCAACACATATGTATTTTCAACCGGTTTGGACAATTCCCTTTTCACAATTTTTTTTTATATTAACTGCTAAAATCTGTAAAAATAAATGCGTTTTTGAGCCATCGGCATGTGTTTATAACTTTGCCATCTGTATAGAAAAAATATATTGTTAGAATCTTCAAGTACATACGCGGAGTTATAAAACGTCAAACTATAGTAAAGATTGCAATCAATTTGTTTGCAAAAAGCCTTGTTTTGAAATAACGTCGTAATTTTGGAACATTTTTTAGTACCTTATCATATCATCATATTTAGTTTTTTCATTGTTGAAAAATCTCAATTCTCCAATAACTATGCTTTGCTAAAATATTCCAGGTGAACGAAACATCCTATCTGAAAAGTCCTGTAGCACTGGTGATGGATCACAAGGGAAGAGAAGTTCAGGAGAGTCAGGTAAAAGTATATATATATACATTGTAATGTTACTGTAGATCTTCTCGTTATGTTCATCTTTAGGAAGATTGGTTTAAACCAAGCGGTACTAAAATACTCGCATGGAATAATTTCTATACAAAATAAGAACAGAAATAATACAACAATGATAATAATATGCGTTATGAAACACTCAATGGATTAGCACTGATGTACGAGAAAAATCCATTTAAATACCAGTTGCATCTTGCTGTGATCGTTGTCACTTAGGAAAATAAAATTAGAGCAATTTGTAATTCATGTTTAACCATTTACTTTGTAACTAACTACTCTCATGATATTACAATAAATAATTTTTATTGAAAGTTTGTATTGGTTGTAACCCCCTCCCTAGAAAAAATTCTGGACAAGGTCGTTGTCTAATGGACGTTAATATCTAAAATTATTTGAACGCTCATAGAAAAAAATATTTTATGAAAGAGGTAAATGTCCTAAAAGAAAAACGACTAGTCGAGTATCATTTTGATAATTACCGAGCGATAATCTGGTATTCAAGTACTTGTTGACGTCACTACTTTTTATTGTTTGTAATTGTGTGAATAAGTTGTGTACCAGTACACTATTGTTCAATGTTATCTCTAACAAAGTCGTGAATCGTTGTTTTTGATTATCAAACGACTATCACGGCAATAATTCAAGTAATATCTGCCTTATTCAATTCAACATGTTCAAGTTGAATTTTAATTTACAAAAGCAATATTTCATTTAAAATAAAATTTAAATAGGATTGAGCCATTAAAAAATTAAAGTATAATTTATTTTATAGGTTCACACAGAGTCAGATATACAAGTACAGCTTCAAGTACGGAATTTTCATATAAGGATGAAATACCGCTGGACACAGGTACATTTTACTTCAGATAAATATTTTTTACTGCAGTGTTTACGGAATAGAAATCAATTAAATTTGTAAACCATACGCAATATAAATTAAACCATTTTTTGTATTTGCTTACGGATGTTATCTATGTTATCTTAACTTGTATACATATTTTGTCTTGATTAAGCTGATACGATTTAAATATATAACTAATAATCGAGGGTCGGGGTGGGGGTCCTGCAATCTGTATTCTTTATTTTTTATGCCATTTTTCTCTATTCTTTATACTTTTTTTTACTTTTTTTCTCTATTCTTTATACTTTTTTTTACGTTTTTTCTCTATTCTTTATACTGTTTGCCCATTGTTCTTTATTCTTTATACCTTTTGTCCATTTTTCTCTATTCTTTATATTTTTTGCTCACTATACTCTGTAAACCCTCATCTATACCCTTATATTACAATGACTTACAGGGTGTTAATTGTAATGTATATACAGTACACTTGATACGGTTCAGCTAATCGATATTGGATTACGATTGTTTACAAGTATAATTAATCAAAATCTCTTAATTAGATGATGTTTAAAATATCTTATGAATTATTATTTTTCCCATTGTATTTTCAAAAGATTTGAATTAAATAATAATGCTTATTAATGCGGTGACCTATAGTTGTTAATGTCTGTGTCATTTTGGTCTTTTGTGGATAGTTGTCTCATTGGCAATCATACCACATCTTCTTTTTTTATGTTGACTAGTATAGTATAGTAAAACATACAGAACTGTGATATGTGTACGTGTGCCTGTCTGTGAGTTGTTATGTTATATTAATATTAAATTAATGTTTATGCAGTCGCTATTTTACCATTTTCATGTTAATATTCTAACTATTCCAGTTTCCTTTATGACAAATTTTGGAACAGATGATTTTCACGCTGCAAGAGATCCTTCAGTACCTGGCGATGACTATTCTGGAAGTATGTACATTCACGTGATTTATTTCTAATACGGGGTACAGATACATGTATGTAAAAAGATAGAATGATACAAATTAAGATATATAGTACAAGATATTGGATTTAAAGGCTATAATTAAAATTGCTTCTTTTTTACATTAATTATTGAAGAGACTAACCCACTGACTTTAAACAGACGGGAAGGTCTTTTGCAGCGTTTTATGGTAAAATTCAGTCGAGCATTTCCGATTCACAAAAAAACAATAATTCAAACATATAATATTGGTTAAGGGTTAAATTGTACCATATTATATAAACCAAAGACATCGACTTTTGAAGAAGAGAAGAAAGATAGAAAATTTACATTCAAGACTCACGAGTCAAAAATTAACGGACAACGCTGTGGCAAAAAAAAAAATGATGAATTATAACGAAATAATCAACTCATCAACAAACCACTACTTAAGACTGAAAAGGCTGAGCAACACGAACCCAACTAAAATATCGGGGAATCATAGGTGATCTGGAAGGGTAAGCAAATCCTACTCCACTAGAGGCTCCCGTCATGTAGTTCATGTCTTGTGAAGAATCATGTTAAAACTCGTTTCATTGTGTCGTGCCTGTCGAGTGCAAATAAAGGTTCGAATTAAATCGTTTTCGTTTTGATATATATGCATGCAACATTTCGTAATGGACATTAAACTCTAATTTACAATTATAAATATCACCATCATCGTCATAATTATCTGTGTCTATGCATTGTCATTGAAATGACGCATGTATATTATGCTGAACATTTTGATATTTTTATAGGTTCACAAATAAATGTGTCAGGCAAAACAGTCTTACTTGGTGAAACTATCAATTGCATAATTCGAAACGCTGAAGAAGATGAAAATAAACAAAGTACGTACTAATAGCATTGGCATACAACCTAAGTTTACTAATTTCAACAGAATTTTCTTTAGTTTAATCAACGATTATAAAAATACTATACTGCTTGCTTTAAGTATCTCATAATGATAAGATCAAACATAAAATTACACACAAAGCATCATCAAAATATTTTATGACTTTTTCATGTTTTCAATCGTTCCTTCTTTTTTCCTTTTCTGTCCTTTTTTTGGCCTTTAGCGCGTATTATATTCTAATATTCTATAAACTGTTTGCTTTACATACATGCTCATTATACCTATTATACCTATTATTGTATATATTTATATTATCTTCATAAGTATGATTTAATTTTGTCTAATCCATTTTGCTTTAATTTAACTGAACACAAAGCAAAATATTTATGCGAAATATTAGGTCAATGTTCGGACACTATCTACTTTCTTGTATGTTTTTTAGAAGGGCGAAGTTAACAGACCTCTTCAACAGTTTTGTACCGGACACAAACATTTGATATTTTCTGGCATTGATCTAATTTTGTTTTTATACTGTCGTTTAAAAAAACGGCTACACTTTTTATATAGAAATGTTAACACGAACATGAAACTTATTGTCTATTCATAAAAGAGCACATAACTATTAAGAAAAGTGATGTGAGGAAAGACATCTAGAAGTGATCTAGCTATAGTATACAAAATAATTTCACATGTATTTTCCTATCTAGGAGAAGAGATTTTCAAAGAACAGTTTCAGTCAGTGGACGATGTGTTTGTGGAGACTAAAGGTTATGCCCTAGCAAAAGAAAAGCTAGAAAAAAATCACATTGTTTTGATAACAGGATCATCTGGAGCAGGTACCACACTCATAGCAAAGAAATTGGTAAATGAGAAAATTTTACAAGGTTTTACTTTGAAAGAAATTGACAATGTAGCACAGTTGCGTCAAATTCATTGGAAAAATCAGCAAATCGTTTTAATGGACGATCTTTTTGGGTACATAAGTAGCAGAGACGACGAAAATCAAAAACTTCTTTCTGAAATCGGATTTGTTATTGAAGAAAGACGTAGAAATGATGGATTCTTATATGTAGTCATGACATGCAGAAGTAGTGTCGTTCAACGGATCAAAGCATGCCTCAAAAGTAATCGAGTTTTAGATAAATCAAATATAGTCGAATTGTCGGAGTTCAAATTATCTCAACAGGAACGATTACAAATACTAGAAAAACATATTAAAAGATACAGACCTAATGAAAATGTAGACCAAACAATAAAACAGGCGATCAGCAAGTGTAAACTTCCGGGTTATCCTAATTGTGTATATATGTTTACTCGGAACGACAGATTATTTAATCAAGGGAAATATTTCTTCATTTCCCCTACGGAGCATGTGCAGGAGGAAATACACGTTCTTCGTATAAATGATCCAGACGTTTACGCATTATTATTATTTATCCTAATTAAAGACGGGGAGATCAAAGAGAAAACATTGCAGTCGCTTGGCGATAACTGTAACGAATTCAATCTTTTGCAAAATATTGCTCATTTTCCAAGTGCTATACAATTGTGTCGTCGACTTCACTCTGCATTAAAAAGGGTTGATGCAGCATTTGTCGTACAAGAGAGCTCCACAATACAGTTCAGACATTCATGTGTTTTGGAAGCTATGTGTTTATCGTTTAGCCAAACTCTTGAAAACCAAGCAGTTAAATGGCTACCGTTGGATTTTATTGTAAAACGTATCAGAACTGATAAATTTGAGAAATCAAATGATTATGAAATAGTGACAATAGGACCTTCTGTATTCGATGATTTGGCAGAAAGGTTTATCAATGAAATAAAATTTGGAAATATAGCTGAAGTTTGTAAACACGAGGCATTCACGAACGGTAGATTTGTTACAATTTTTTGTGCAATTTTAGAAGGTTTTTTGCAAAAAGATGTTGCCATGCTCCGATTCATACTACAAGTAACAGAAAGGGAAAACCATTTAGGAGCATTATTTAATGGATCTTTATTATACTGGTCGGCTTCTTTAGATGCAGAACTGTTATGCTCGTCATTACTTGCAAAACATTTTTATGACAACATCAAAGACAAGTTTTGGGTTAGAGTTCAAGCATCTGCAGCCCTTGTACCAGCATGCTGGTACGGGTTTCAGGAAACACTTTTGGATTCTTTGCTCCAATTAAATGCAGATATAAACAGCGCAATGCACAAAGAGCGCAGGTCACAAACCCACTTTTGTGATTTTTGTACTGTTCACGACAAAGACGGAATGAGTGGTATTCAGGCCAGTGTATTTACGGATAATTTACCAAAATATGAAACACTTGCTTATCTACTGACAAACAGGGCATGTTTTAAAGACCGTTCTGACTACAAACCGTTAATACAAGCCATACAAATTTACGACACGGCACTTCAATCCGACATTAAAACTGTAGCAAAGATGACAATAGATGCATTATTAAACGGAGGTGCTGATGTAAATTTGAAGGATCGACATGACAAAACAGCGCTTTGGTATGCCGTTTGTAATGACAATATAGATATTGTAGAACTGCTAATTGCTAAATCACAGTTTATTTCTTCCCAATCATTACTTCCTTTTTCGAAAAGTTTTCAAATGATGAAACTAATAGAACAACATGGTATAGATAGAGCCTTTGACCAGACAGACAACAGTGGTAAAAGTCTATTGCATCGGGTCCAACACGAAAGTTTAATTTCTTATTTCATCAACAAAGGTTGTTCTTTGGAACAAAGAGACAGATATGGTCGAACCCCCTTATTCTACTCCAACACTTTGGCTATTTATAAAGAACTCATTGCTAGTGGGTCTTCTATCAATATTACAGATTACGATGACAAAACTATTTTTCATTTTATTAAAAGGCAGGATATCCTAGAATGTATCTTAAGTACCTCCTCCGATGAAGATATTCATCAAAACATTAACAAAGTAGATAAGTTAAATCGTACTCCGATTTTTTCATGGACATCACTTAATGTTTTAAAGCTATTCCTAGAACACTATGCCGATGTCAACCATCAAGCCGAAAAATGTACTGCCAGTAAGAGTGAAACAAGTCAAGGAGATTGTATTTACGACGTAGAAATAGATCCTACAAAAAAGCTAACAAAACCGTCAAATATTTATTCAGCGAGATTTATTTTAAGCCTTCAAGATAGTCCATCTGAAGTTTTGTCCAATGAAGCCCGCCCATTTGACGAAGCAACAAATACGATTTATACTGGACAAAACACGTCTGACATATCTTCAGAATCACTTAGTTCAACCAAATCATTGAACGGAAGTATCAGTAGCGAGAACAACAACGGGGAGAACTTTGAAGATTATGATACCAAAAACTATACAGTTGCAATGAAACTTGCTCTTATCGGAAAGCTAACAGTTGAAATTGCAGACATTTTTATTTCATATGGAGCAGATTTCAGTTTAAAAGACTGTGAAGATAAATCGATTCTTCATTGCTTACTTGCACCAGAAAACAAAATCAGACAAGTAGCAGACATTGTTCAGAAAGTTCTTGGAGCTTCCAAACCAAAGGATTTACTTAACCTGCAAGACGCATATGGAAACACTGCACTCCATTTAGCATGTTCATGCAAAGAAATAAATAAAATGTCGCCTGAAAACAAAACTGCAGTTATCGATATTTTACTGAAAAACGGAGCAAAGATACATCTTTTAAATATCAACAACGAAACTCCTTTGCACTGCTTGTTGAAGTGTAGCTGTTTTGGAAAGTACGATGCCTTAGTTTTGATAGACAGCTATTCCCATGGAACCTTAAACGTTTATTGCCTTAATCAAAGGGGTGAAATACCACTTGAACATCTTTGTTTAATCTTGGATCAGTCGAAACATTTTGTAACAGACGCTAGAAAATCAATAATTTTTTTGTACAAAAACGAATTATTTAAGGAATATCTGTTATCAAACCTTGATTTTGCCTTCAAAGATTGCAACATAGTATTACTAGACGCCATTGTACAATGTTGTCCCGAAATCCTTTCGAAAGGAAGCGAAGAGTTGATAAATTATCTTAAAGATAGGGAAAACTTTCTAAGCGTACGATTTTGGGTACTTTTGTCTTTCATCGATATACCCGAACGTTCAATTTGGTTAAACCAATTAAACCTTCAAATTGAAGAAAGCCATTCCTTGCTTAGAGATTGCATATTGCAAATTCATGAAAGCGAAAGACTCACAGCTGTTCTTGAAACATTACTGGACCATGTCTCAGATATAAATTCACGAAACAAAGATGAAACACCTTTACTCATTACAGCCTTAATGGCATGCAGATATAAAAGAAGTGATACTATAATCCACCGAATAGTTAGAGTTTTTCTTAATCTCGGAGCAGACCCCAATGTACAAGATAAAGATGGATTAACCCCGTTTAACCACTGCATATTGTCCAGCGCCAGAGATGACCGAGTTCTTAAATGCGCAGAACTGCTCAAAGAAAAGAAAGCAAAGTTAGACATGGGTAATTCACTTTTATTAGCAGCTGATATAAACAGACTGAGAACAAAAACGATAAAATGTTTGCCTTCTAGTGTACTACCATATCAGAAGGACGAAAAAGGGAATGCTTTACATCATCTTATATTAGCTTACTCCAAATATGGACGCAGTTTCCGGGTTTCGACGTCGTCATTAATCGCTCTTGTTGATAGAGGAGTTGATATTAATATGTACAACGACGATGGGGAGACACCACTTCATGTTGCAATGAAACAACAAGTAATGTCTCATGTTATAATAGAATTATTACGAAATGGAGCAGATGTAAATAAGAAAAAACGTCTTCCGGTAAATGGAAATATAAATCAGGGTAAAGACTGCAAAGCTCTACACAAACTAGAAGAAACTTGTCTGAATGATGAAAGTAGATCTGCGTTTCAATATATGCTGTTGTACTTAGACACCACAAACATGGCAGTGGTGAGAGAAATGATGAAATATGGAGCGGACCCATTTCAGAAAGACATTCATGGACAAAATTCTTTCCATCATATCACAAGCATGATGCGTCCAAATTCGCTAAAGATTTTGCTCTTGCTCTTGCACAAGTTTGAAAATTCTAAATGTGACATAAACATTCAGGACAATTATGGAAACACTCCATTACATAATGCATGCACATTTAGTAATAATGACAAAGTATGGTGCACCTCTTTGCGTGTTGCTGTCATTCGCATATTACTAGCCAAAGGTGTGAACTTAAATCAGGTCAATAGGTACAGGCAAACACCCTTTCATTTACTTATCTTTCAATATCACAAATTTGTCACAAATTACCGTTGTGAAAATGAGAAATTCGTACATAACATTGTAGCTTTAATAAGCTTGTTTTGTTCATATGATGTTGACATTTTGATTAACGACCAAGAAAATAAATCAGCTTTGGACTATGTTAAAATGTGGCAATTGGACGATATAAAACAAATGATGGACAATGATACGACACCAGAGGAGGTATTCAAGAAATTTGAAGTTGAATGTACGACGCGATCGACGATTGAAACAATTGTTGATTCTGAAGTCAATTGATCACAGCTCATCAATAAATAACGATACATTCATTAAGCAGCTAGCAAATACATGAATAAAAAAAACTTAACGGGAAAATTGAATAAAAACACTGTAAATGAAATAAACAATAATTGATTACTTTATCCATTTTTGAACGTGAACATGCAAAAAGTCATATTACTTCCGTTAGTACTTATCAATATAAGATAACAGGAACCGACATAATGACACTTGAAAAAACACACATGTACATCCGTTCAAAAGGGATTCATTTCTCGTTTCATCGATTCGTTGTTTGTTTATCTTGTTTCTTTTCTAACCGTTAAACAATGTATTAATTCTGTTGTTTTTATTAAGTGTTTAGAAATAAAATTAAGATTACACATGCAGGTTAAAGGAAAATTCTGTTTCATGGAGTGATAAAGTAAGACGACAATAGCTTACCGACGTTAAAATCTGATAAATCGATTAGAAAGACAGAAATCAAGATAACAAACAGAATTTGAGGATATCGCATGAACCCCAAAAAGGAACGCGACCGGGTGCACCGGCAGGGAAAGCTTCCCCTGCTTTACAGATGCACATTTTGCTGTTTTAAGGGGACAGACCTTGGTTCAGGGAGATAACTCTTTAAATCAGTTAAGCGTTTGTAAAAGTCAAGTTCATCAATGTAATTTAAGCATTTACCTGAAACAGATTGAAAATAATCTATGTAACCTAGAAGCTTAGAATATATTTTTGAAAATGGTTGACACAAACGTATTGATGATTTTAAGAGTTATTTCCCTTAACCTAGGTCTCCCTCCTTAAGCATGGTTTTGTCAGTTTGTTTTAGACTTGTATGTTTGGATATCCCTTTGACATTTTTCGCCTCTCTTATACAAAAAAAAGTAAAATCACAAAAATACTCCAAGGAAAGTTCAAACCGGAAATTCCCTAATCAAATGCCAAAATCAAATAATTAAACGCATCAAACGAATTGACAACAACTGTCATGTTCCTGACTTGGTAAAGGCATTTTCAAATGAAGAAAATGGTGTATTGAACCTGGTTTTATAGCGCTAAACAATAGGTATATTGATTGCATAGTATATAACTATCTTCATATGCAAAACGATTGAAACAAATTGAAACGCTTGTTAGATTCCATTAAATGCCATTTGCCAGCATATGAATTGCTTTACATTGTAATTTCGGGGCCTTTTATGACTAAGCGGTATGGACTCATTGTTGAAGACCGTACGGTGACTATAGTTGTTAGTTTCTGTGTCATTTTGGTCTCTTGTTGATATTTGTCTCATCGGCAATCATACCACATTTCTTTTCTAACTACGAGAACACGTGAACATCAAAAGACTAGACTGTCGTTATCCAATGTCTCATGGCATATAAGGGAGAAAATCCTACTAATCGATATCGCAAAGCACCATGAAACATTTACCTGACAAATCCAAGGAATCTGCTACTTTTAAATTTTTACTCTTTCTTTAGAGATGAACATACTATAAGGTGTTTTTTATACAAATTTTACCAATAAAAATGGACAGTAGCAATCCTATGTTAAGGTAACCCCAATAATTGAATCGTAATATTTGGTGGATCAAATTATAGTAGCGGTGGCAACCTTCTCGCTAGTCGAACACAGAGAGGTAATGCACTACTATAGTTCATGTCCACACTCAAACATTAGAGCAAATCAAAATAAGGAAAGGAGTACAACGACTATACATGTAATGTCGTGGTGGGGGTGTTATTGTTGTTTCACAAACATCTGTAATGAAAGTTATACAGGACAAAAAAAAAATATTGATATACTTAGAGCAGTTACTATTGTATAGTCATCTGATTTTTAATATAATAATCAACAAAAGTAATGTAAATTTTGCATACAATAATTCAATACACAGTTTACATTGTATGATCTTTGGGACTAATCACCTAGCTTTTCAGATGGCAGATGCATTTATAATCGCTTGGAAATATCAAGCCCAGACAGATATCATTGAAAGTTACACTTGATAGATGTTGTTTATAGAGATACTGTGTTCAACTCTTTAGTTGGTTTTATATGATGTCGTCTTTTCCATATGCCAAACCATTCCTTAAGCGGTAAGGATACATGTATATAATTACTCAGCTACGTCTAGTTGCAAAGGTATTCTCTGTAAAAAAAAAAAAGAAGAACCCATGCAATAACTTTGATGGAATGTCTTCCCCTAAACAACATACCTTCATTCCCAGACCCTCATGGCTGTCGACCCAGGTTTCAAAGCCAGCCGGTTAGAGTTCCTTTTTGCAAAAACCCCAAACATGCATGAAATACTTGGAGCTTAAGCAAGCATGCATAAATTTATAAATGCAATAAATAAATCATGCATCCTTGAAATTTTAAATTATGCGAAGGAAATTTGTTTAATAAATGAAATCTTTGCTGTATTTCATATAAATTTTTGTTTTGTTCATACATTTGGCCGTTACTTTTCTCGTTTGAATTGATTTGCATTTGTCATTTCAGATCAATTATATTATGCTATGTAGAATGTGTTTTGCTCATTGTTGTACTGTGAAATATAAATGACAACTTTTACGTCATTTTGACTCCGGCGGGGGTTGGCTCATTTGTTGTTCTATCACATCTTCCTTATTATATATCAAGAGTGAATTGTTATAGTACTACTAAAGTAATAAACCACTTCAAGTTTTTTTGACATCATGATATTCTTTTTTTTAATTCTTTGTGTTTTCCCCGAAGTATATCTATAATTGACTCTGAGTACAATATGATAAGAAAATGATACAAAAAAATTAAGTACAAAGTATTGTATTTGAGAACGGAAAACTCCGAAAGGTTTGCCAAATACCGCTAAGGCTTTTTAATGTTATGAAAGTATGACCTTATAAGGTTTGGTCTATTTCAATTTTTATAATTTATTTATGCAAGTTATTCTTTCTAATTATATATATATTGCCTCTGAGCGTTTACAAAAAAATCAATATCAACAATGAAAATAGAAAAGTAATGAGTGGTACAAATTGGTACGACAGTTGAACTAGTTCTTAGTATGGGGAAAACGAAAAATATAATATGAAAGCTTCGGAATTATCCATAATACATGCGTGTATAGACAAGAAGTTCCAGTCTCTGTCAGTGTTAAGTTCAATATGAAAAAATCTATAATTACGATCAAGTATACACATACATATAGTTTTAATCATACGTCAACCGTATGTAAAGACTTAAATAATTGTTAATTTTACAAAAGCTTCAATACAATTCGGTTTTTTAAATTTCCGCATGAGTTGACTGAAATTCTAACCGATTTCTACAATAGTGTGTTGACAAGTATTCTAACTCGGTCATGTTTAATTATTAAATAGTTTATAGATCCAGGATATAGAGAGACGATGGAGGAAAGCGATAATGATTCTGGTAGGTTTCATCTGATTTCATATGTTTACTGTAAATTTTATTAAACTAATTGAAGAGTTCAAATATTTTGGAAGGAAAAGAAACTCAGATTAACGTTAGTTATTCGTTAATGATACCCTTTTGGTAAACAGTTTCTGTTATTTATGTTTAGATATCAAAACACAGAATTATGAATTTCGACATTTCGGTATATTTATAGATTTGCACGACCTTAAATTTCTAACACTGATATGATATTATAGTAAAGTAAACATGCATTTTAATAGTGCAGAGAAAACTATTACTGTTATCTGATAAATAATTTTCTATTAGATGTAGATCAGTATAATCAACGTTAACAAAATCAATAGATAAATAGCTTATTGGCGTATGCGATACTCAAATGTAGAATAAAAAAAAAACCATTAAGTGAAATTCAGACGAAGAGTCAAAATCAAAAGTTCAAATACAATAAACCAATGGAAAATAACTGTCATGTTACTGTCTTGGTACGGACATTTCCTTGTGTAGAAAATGGTACCTTCAATATGATTTGGACAGTGGTATACTATGTGTGTCTTGTTTTGTTATAGATACCTAAACCTTAAATTGTATGACAGTCGCAAAAATTCTACAACTGACAATATGTGAACAAAACAAACAGACATAAGCGTAACAATGAATGTGTCATGTAAATCAGTAAATCAAGGAAAATATACACACATTGTGACTGTCGTATTTGGTACAGCATACAACTTTGTTAAATGACATTTAAGGTTCGCCCCAGTTCCGATAATGGCTTGATTGACCTTTTTATAGTCTAGTACATAAAGTTGTTATTGATCTATCGTTAAAGAACTTAAAGATTTGGTAAAATTAAAAAGTTTAAACCCGCTGCAATTGTTTGCACCTGTCCTAAAACAGATATCTGATGTTCAGTAGTGAACGTTTGTTGATGTGGTTCATAAGTGTTCTAGTTTTTCGTTTTTTATTTATAAGATGCAACCGTTGTTATTTTTCGATTGAATGGTTTGACACTTTATTAGTAAGGGCCCTTAAATTTTTTTTAGCTTGCTGTACAGTGTGAGCCGTGTTAAAGACTATACTTTGACCTGTAATGGTTTATTTTTATAAATTGTGACTTGGATGGATAGTTGTCTCATTGACACTCATACGACATCTTCTTATATCTATTAAACCATTGAATTTATAACTAACGTTAATAATTAATCAGTTAAACCTAAAATGAAGTGAAGAGCGACTGGGAATTAGCTTACAGCATTATATATATATATATCTTTTAAAGTGGCATAAGCTGTCAAATTCGCCTTTCAACGACATACGATAACGTATATCCAAATTACAAAAAGTATAAATGAACAATTAATAATGCATGGACTTGATACTATTTATTAACATTTTCGTTCACACTATTTGTAGAGAAATTTTGTCTAGACTTCATTCAATTAACCATCGAGAGACATCCGAAATCTGTCGACAGTCATATAAACTGATATAAACTTTTTATGTTGACATTTATTTTTCCTTTAATAACTGAATACGCATAATGCATGCGTAACCCATGTTCTCTGAGAGGTTAAATTGTACATCACACGAATTTGGATTCAATGAGGTGGAATCATTCACATGCAAGTGACTGATTCATCAGCGATGTATCTTAGCTATTTTTGACAAAATTTAACAAAATAGGCTGCTAAAAGCGAATTGTTATTTTAGGAATTTGTTTTAGTTATGATCGAACAAAAAGACACAAATTGTTTTTAATATCTCGTAGCTATTGTCCCTATTAAAATATCAATACGAACTAGTATGAATAAACATCACGAAATATTTGCTGCTCTTCTCGCTAACAGTAATTTGAAATCATAACAAGTTATGAACATTTCAGTATTACTTAAAAATGATGTTAATTTTACAAGAGATACAGATACCTAATTCATTATGCAAACTTTTTTTACACATGCACATTTCAATGGCGCTCAATAATCATTAAAAAGAGACAAGAAAATACAAACATGATTATATCTATTCCTGAACATTGAAATTACTTTAAGTTAGGTAAGGTGATTAATTCGTTTTCATTCACAATTTATTTTCTCTTTGTTTCAGAACTACTCAAAAGCAAGAAGCGTAGTATGAGTCCAATTGAAAAGGACAAAGATTATAAAAAAGGTGCTGTGAATAACATTTTTCATAATTTATGTTTCACAAATATCATTTGAAAATAAAATGTCGGTATAAAATAAGAAAGACAGTAGGTCATCGATATTTCAATCTTTCAAAACTGAAAAGTTGAATGAGTATTTTTTGTATTTGTTTTTATGAGTTGTATGCTTACTTTAGGTATGAAAAGGTTAAACATTCACTCATCTTTATAAATGCTATTTGTTTTTCTTTAGTATGCAACGATACAGAACCGCAATGTTCTAATTCAATGGAGGAGTCGACATTTAAATCACCAAAGGTTACTGAAGGTATTTAATGTTTTACGAATTTAACAGTAATAGTTGTCACATTGACTTCAAATATTAACGATTAACATAATTGAATTGTGAATGCTTTTTGCAAACAGTTTATTTTTTTTTAAATTATCAACCAGATTTAATTTTGAAAGACACCTTCTACAAAAGTTTTAAACTATATTGTTTTAAATAAAAAGAAAAACTAAACAACATAAACTAAAAGAACTAGCCAAGAAATTTGTTTTTGTCCCGGCCGATAAAGCTGCTAATAATATTATTATTGTTTGACGTAAATTTTACATTGAGGTTCTGAAAAAAGAAATCACCAATTCACCAACATTCCAACTGACTCCATTTTCAGAAAACGACATCTGTAACAAACATAAACTTTTAGCTACCGCTTTACAAGCAGAGCCAAATACAATGAAAGTCCCAACTATGTACTGGCTTCCGAAGCTACACAAAACACCTTACAAATTTAGATGTATTTCGTCTTCAAGCCATTGTTCCACTACTAAATTGTCTATTCTTCTTACCAGCACACTTGGTACAATTAAAAACCTGATAATAAATTGTTCAAATAAGGCCTTCGAAAATAGTGGAATGAATTACTTTTGGAGTGTCAAGAACTCGTTGGAAGTACTTGATAAATTGCATGCTTATATTGGTGATTTTAAATCTGTTCAAAGTTTAGATTTTTCTTCCCTGTATACCACATTGCCTTACATTCTCATTAAGAAAAAATTCACACACCTAATTAAATGGGCATTTAAAAAGCCAGAATGTGAATATATATGTTCAAACTCTTTTAGATCATTTTTTAGTAGCAATAAACAAAAAAACTATGTCAATTGGACATGCTTTGATACTATATATGCCCTTGAATTTTTACTAGATAACATTTTTGTTCGCTTTGGGGATTCCGTATATCGTCAGATTATCGGAATTCCAATGGGGACTAACTGTGCACCACTTATTGCGGACCTGTTTTTGTATTGCTATGAGTTACAATTTATGACCAAAATAAGCAAAGACTCATCGAAACAACATCTGATAAACAAATTTAATAATACTTTTAGATATTTGGATGATATTTTGGCTCTCAATAATTACGACTTCAGTATGTATATTAAAGAAATTTATCCCGTTGAACTTACTTAATATAAAGCTAATACTAACAATGACCACTACACTTTCCTTGATCTTGATATCTATATCACTAACGGAAAGCTGAATACTAAAATTTATGATAAAAGAGATGATTTTTCATTTCCTATCGTTAATTATCCATTTTTAGATGGTGACGTTCCCTTGTCACCATCTTACGGTGTTTATATATCTCAACTTGTACGATTCGCTCGTGTATGTAACAATGTTTTAGATTTTAACGAGAGAAATTTATGTATTACTGAAAAATTATTACACCAGGGTTTTCGATATCACAAACTAGTCAAAACATTTACTAAATTTTATCATCGGTATAAGGACATCATTCGTAAATATAGCTCAACATGCAGACTTCTTATACGTTCAGGTATTTCACATCCAATTTTTTATGGAAACATTCTTTATAAAGCACAAAGGTGACAGTATTCACCTCAAAAACTAACAAACCCTTTGAATAGACTTATTAAGAAGGGATATAGTTACGATACTGTTGTCAGGTAATTAAAGATTGCATATTTTGGCGTTAATATTGATTCACTTATAGGGTCTTTGCATCGGAACTAAACACATTTATTCAAAAACCAGTTGTTGGCATGACACGGGTTATGTTCTTCTCATATATGTTATGATGGTATGATACTAAACCCCTAACGGGAAGGACTGTGCCTGATGTTCATATGATGAAATCATAATCTTTCAGTCAGTTTAATTGAAGTCTGGAGCTGGCATGTCAGTTAACTGCTAGTAGTCTGTTGTTATTTATGTATTATTGTCATTTTGTTTATTTTCTTTGGTTACATCTTCTGACATCAGACTCGGACTTCTCTTGAACTGAATTTTAATGTGCGTATTGTTATGCGTTTACTTTTCTACATTGGTTAGAGGTATAGGGGAGGGTTGAGATGTTTAACCCCGCCGCATTTTTGCGCCTGTCCCAAGTCAGGAGCCTCTGGCCTTTGTTAGTCTTGTATTATTTTAATTTTAGTTTCTTGTGTACAATTTGGAAATTAGTATGGCGTTCATTATCACTGAACTAGTATATATTTGTTTAGGGGCCAGTTGAAGGACGCCTCCGGGTGCGGGAATTTCTCGCTACATTGAAGACATGTTGGTGACCTTCTGCTGTGGTTTTTTCTATGGTCGGGTTGTTGTCTCTTTGGCATATTCCCCATTTCCATTCTCAATTTTAAGAATTCATTGCATTTTAAAAATTTGTTCGTAAAGCACTAGTATTCGAATTTCAGAATTTGTATTCAATTTTTTCATTGAATAATACTCTCATAGATAAGAGATAAAAGGTACTGAGATACTAATTGAAATTAAGACAACAGAAGTCCGCCGATGTATATGAACTCATTCAAGACAACCAAAATCAAAATAAAAAGAAAACGTGGATGAAGAAATCGCTCACACTCCAATAATGAGCGAGACCGGTTCGCCGACAGGTAAAGCGCGTCGTCGGCCATACATGAATCAGCTGCCATGCCAAAAAGTAAAATCACATAAATACTGAACTCCGAGGAAAATTCAAAACGAAAAGTCCCTCATTAAAAGGCAAACCACATTCAGTAAAATATATCAATTATATTCTGGTAGATTATGATCTTAGACTCCATATTGCTAGTGAGTTGAGACAGAGAAACATTGTATTAGAAAACAAATTTAGGATGGTGATTGTAAATATTATGTATTGGCGATTATGGCTGTTCTTCCACGTAACCGTATAGGGGCAGTGGATGTGGCAGGAACACACTCTTGCGTAATTTGTACATGCAAAAGAGTGTAATCTATGATTTTAATAGTTACATAGTTTATTTCAAACCAAAAGCAATACAGCTTATAGGTATATCATAAATATGTATATTTATATCAGAACAGAACATGTTATATACAATTGGAGGCAAGACTACATATTATAAATCATTCAGAAGATTGTCATGGTGTAGTTATGTTAACATAATGCAGTGCTGATTATGTGTTAAAAAAAAAAACAATCCAGCAAACTCAACACATATGTTGTCAATCAAATTTCCAGAATGTGGATGATATCATCCTCTGTATATATTATGTTGTTGGAAATATTTTTTTTCACAAAGTATCTATAACCTCAAACAATGAAATTGTATCTTTAATTCCCATTTTTATAGAAAAGGCATTGTTAAATGAAAATATGTAGTCAATCTCTTTTTAGCTAGAGTAAATACAGTGTAATAGTTCTAAAATTTTAGGTTTTCTCCATTCACAGTTTGGTTAGTCTCTGGATAATTCCGAGTATAGTTTCGTCACTATTTTCAAATACCGTTACAATTCCAGATCCAGATAGGAAGGACGTTTGGTCAGCGCTTGTGCTAAATTTCTTGTGTCTTTTTTAGGTTTCATTATGGTTAAGAACTTATGATTTACCCTTTACCATAGATCTACTTATTTATATTTATTCATAATAATACATGCATAATAAATGTTTAGAGTTCATACAAGCCAGACAAAGTATACAAGGAAAGAGCAGTTCATCGGGAACTGGGGAGGGATGTAAAGACAGACGCAGTTCAGATGATACTAGCAGTAAGTTATATAACAAAATATTGTATAATGCGTTTTTGATAATATCATTTAATCCGTTTTGGCGATGCAATGCCATAAGAAGTAGGTATTCGGAATCAATAAAGGCAACAGTAGTGTACCGATGTTCGAAAGTCATAAATCGATTGAGAAAAAGCAAATAGCTTAAAAAACTAAAACCGAGGGAAACTCATCACTTATAAGAGGAAAACAACGAAACAACAGAAACACTGAAGTGCAACAAAAAACAAAAGACAATACAACACAAACGAACTATAAGATTACACTTGCCAAAACGCAAAGATTGGATAATGCAAAGTTTGTACGAAATAAATGCAACTTACAAATCACTGAAAAACAAACCAAATGAGTATGCCCACATTTTCCCCATAAGTTTTAAACAATATTGTTATTTCTCTTAAAAAGTTCAATGACTGTTTCATGTAATATTTTAAAATGCTTTGTTATTCTTCGATTGTGTAATGATGTCAGCATTTTGTTAGTTTCTGTTAAATGTAATCACGACTTTTATAGATACCTTATGATTAAGTGATTGCCTTTTCTATAGATAAAAGTGTTATTTTGTAGAATGTATGTGCCCTCTAGATGTGTTTTGTTACTGTCCTTATTGGTTTGCTCTGTCATTAACTCTTAGATAACATTTATTATTCATGTGCATTTCTATAAGATCTTGTTCACATATGTGAACTGATCTTCAAAGTGTTGGTTTTTTTTACAGTTGAAATCAAGACTTAAATATAAATAACACTTTAATAAACGCTTTTCACAATTTACTATCATCATGAACGCTTAAACTAAATCATTTTAACCCAATGATGTATAACAACCTAACACAAAAAGAGTTATGGACAACATGGACATATAAATTTCGCCACATTTACGTCGCGTCGTAACTACAATCCCCTTCCCTTTCATGATTGTGACTTACCGACTATTTACCGGATTTGTTATAACATAAGCAACATGAAGGGTGCCACATGTGGAGCTTACCCTTCCGGAGCACCTGAGATCACTCCTAGTTTTCAGTGGGGTTCGTGTTGCTTATTCTTTAGTTTTTTATGTTGTGTCATGTGTTCTATTGTTTGTCTGTTTGTCTTCTTTCATTTTTAGACAGGCGTTGTCATTTTATTTTCGATTTATGAGTTTGACTGTCCCTCTGGTATCTTTCGTCTCTCTTTTATCTTAGGTCGAGTTTACCTTAAGGAGATGGAACCTTAGTTTATTCGAGAATATCATTCTGAGAATTAAAGAACAATGTGTTAAAAATCTTCGCAGTGCAGACGCACTAGCTACTAACTTCTACCTCGCGTACTAATATTGCACCAACAGTTAAATGATATAAAAATGCATTTAATATTTCCAGCAGGTAAATCAAAACGTCGTCAACATACGTGGAGTACATCTAGCACTGATCTGTCGTCATCAAGGGAAGAGGTTCCTTTGGAAACAGGTAGGACAAACAAAAGTAACATAGCAATACGGTATTCTTATTAACCAATCCTATCTATATGTAGCTATACATAAATAACTGAATCAGCATAACTAAATTTCTAAAACTAAAGGTACTGTGAAAAGCTCACAAAATAATATCACTTGAAAAGTTTATAATTTGATAAGGGAAATACACAAAGTGAAAGTTTCGACTATATAAGACTCATAACAGTTTTTGATTAACACTTTTAATTCCTACAATTCTCAAATTTGTCAATTTGCTTCATTAATGAAGAGGTTTTTGGGTTCCTATCAATCATTGTCTTAAGTTTCTTTTTTTCTCTTAAGTTATTTTTTGTAATTTTGGTTTGCCTTTTCGTATGATATTGTTTGTTTTTATAGTGGGCTTATGATTTTTGAATGTCTTATTTGTTTCTCAACTCTTTAAAAAATATATTTCAGCATCGATGGAGAGTAACATGACTAATGACCGTCCAATGACTGGCGGTATATCATCTGTGCTAGGTGATGGCTGTACTTCGGGAAGTAGGTATAGCATAATGGAAGGGTTGTATTTTTCATAGACGTAAATAATCAAATATCTAATTGTTTCAGCTACGATTTTGTTTTGTAACGAATATTTGTGTTTTTGTACACTATGACATTCATTCCTGTAACTAGACAAAATTAATTTGCTATTTTTCATCAGAATTGGAATTAAAAATCATCAGCAAGATAATATAGAATAGAATAGAATATTTTCATTTCCCAAATTACAGGGCCCATAAAGGGCATCAAATCAGATACAATTGATTTACATAATTGGTAACATCAACAAAAATAGTCACATGTAAATATATATTTAGTATATTTAATATATATAGGTACTTTGACTTATAAAAGTTTACTTTTACAAATTATGACTTGGATGGAGAGTTGTCTCATTGGCACTTATATCACATCTTCTTATATATAAATAATGTAAATAGAATATATAAACTTAATACAATTTGCATCACTTTTTTTCAGTTATACATTTAATATTGTTTGAATAGAATGGTCATTTTGTTCAATATGATATATGTTATGCCTTAATTTACTTTCTTGTGCAATTTATACCACCTCTCCATCAATCATGATATCTTTTATTAGATAGTAGTATATAGTATATATATTATTTCTTGTATAGGTTCAGTTTTAAACCTTAAAGGAGAAACGTTTATTTTTGGAGACCAGAAAACAATAAAAATAGCCAGTATAACTTACAACATACGACGAACTGAAGAGGAAGAAAATATACAACGTGAGCATGAGTTAACAACTATTTTATTTGTAATTACAAAACCAGCAACGGTCTACCTCACAAGATTCACATTATTTGCTTTATTTTGTTATAATATATAAACGAGTTGGCTATTAGTTTTCAAAACAAGACAATTAACTTGACTCACTTGGGAAAAGTTGCTTGTTATTTATCATAAAGTCTTTATCGTCACGCGATTTATTCCTAACTCATGATGGTGAAACCACAAAGATGCAAAATCACTTGCATGTTTATTCAAGCCAGATTTAAAATATATTCAGAGATCACAATAAACATACTAGTACCTGCATTACATTCTCTATCACACGAATTTTTAAAAAGCAAGAACAAACATGATCACAAACACATTATAGCTGTAAAGAGTTATTGTAAAGTTCCTGTTTAATTTCAACAGGAAGGAAATATATAACCAAACTTGATAATAATCTGTAGGCAATATGGAAATAGTTCTGTTCGTTGAGTTTATTAAATTTTGTATAGCGAATGTGTCTTGCAGGGAATATTAGAATGAAACGTATGCAGCTAATTCTAACCATAGTGTAATGGTAATACCAAAAACCCTCATTAGGTACATTCGAGATCTTAATATACATAAAACATTCAAGAGCATTTAAACAAAACCGGCACGAGGTACGATTTTGCTAGGGGAAGTGAAAACCTTATTTTGATCACAATACAAAATATTATTGATAAACTGAAAATTAAACATTGAATTTTGCATGCTACACTATGAATAGATGAATTTAGATATACAAAAAAACTTTTAAAAAATCTTATATTTCTGCTTTTGTAAACACAGAAAACCACATTACAGTTAATGTTCTAGACATTTTAGTCTCTTTATTCGACTCTATTATTCGATCAAATACTTTTGTAGGGGAAGAGTACTTTCTGAAGCAGTTCAACGCAGTAGAAGATTTATTTGTGGAAACTAGAGGTTATATTGATGCAGAGGAAAAACTCAATAAAAAACATCACGTGTTGATAACAGGTTCATCAGGTGAAGGGAAGTCGTTTATAGCAATGAAGCTTGCGAATCAAAAGATGTCTGAAGGGTACAGTTTAAGGGAAGTTGACAACATTACACAGTGGAGAGAACAGGTTCAGTGGAGAAAGAAACAGGTTGTTTTGATCGATGATTTATTCGGGTTCACCTACTGTTCAGACAGAGATGATGATAATCAAAGACTAATTACTAGTATTGGTATAATCTTCGATGATGAAATAAAAAATGAAGATTGTTTGTTCGTTATAATGACATGCAGAAAAAGCGTTCTGTCCAGAATCATGGAATATCTCAAGTCAAATCAGGTACTTGATAAAACCAACATTGTCGACCTGTCGGATGTCGGGTTATTACCATCAGAACGTACTGAAATTCTCGACACTCATCTATCAAAATATAGAGCACACAAAACAATTTCAGCTGTAGAGAAGCAGAAAATAATAAATAGCAACTGTCCAATTGGCTATCCGAATTGTGTCCATATGTTTACAAAGAACGATAAGCTTTTTGATAAAGGTACTGAATTCTTTACATCTCCCGTTGAATATGTAAGAAAAGAGATACATCGTTTACATAAGGCTGATGCTGATGTATATGCTCTCCTAGTGTTCTTATTAATAAGGGATGGAGAAATCAAAGAGAGTACGCTTAACCGACTTTGTAGCGAAAGTGATGAATTTTATTTACTTCAGAACATCGTTCATTTCCCAACTGTAAGACAGTTCACCACGCGCCTAAAATCAGCATTGAAAAGGGTTGATGATGCATTTATTTCCCAAGAAAGCATGACTATACAATTTACACACTCTTGTGTGTTAGAGGCCGTTTGTTTTTCTTTCAGTGAAACATTAGAACACGAGGCAATAAAATGGCTTCCATTTCAATTCATTGTTAAGCGTGTCCGAACTACTGATTTTAAGAAATCAATTGATGATGAAGTTGTAACGATACGAGAGGCCGAGTACGAAAATCTTTCAGCAAGATTTATCGAAGAAATTAAACGTGGAAACATCATTGAAGTCTGTAAACATCAAGCGTTTACAGTTCCACGGTTTGTGAATAGCTTTATTGTTCTGTTGGAAAGTTTAAGAAGAGATGATATAAACAGGCTTCGTTTTATTTTACAAGTCACTGAACAGGAAAATCATCAATTGGCATTGTTCAATGGATCTTTGTTATACTGGGCTTCTTCTCTCAATGCTTTACAACTTTGTTTATTGTTGCTTAGTCGCAAGTTCTATGACTGTGTTGAGGACAAATTTTGGGTTCGTATACAAGCATCAGCTGCATTTGTACCAGCCTGCTGGTATGGATTCCCGACTCACATTTTAAAGGATTTAGTTAATTTGATGGCAGACGTTAATAGTTCAATACATGAAAATAGAGTATCGCAAACTCATTTCTGTGACTGGTGTACGGTTCATGACAAAGAAGGAATGTCTGCTATACAAGCAACGGTCTTCGGTGAGAACCTACGTAAACATGAAACATTGTTGTTTTTGCTTGATAACAAAGCTAAATTTAAAGCTAATTCAAATCACAGACCATTGGTGAGAGCAGTAAAAAATTTCGTGAACGATATGGAAAACTGTTCGTCGAATTCAGATAGTTCTTTGAAAACTATATCAACTTTACTTGATGGAGGAATAGACATCAACTGGAAAGATGCACATGACAGAACAGCAATTTGGTACTCTGTTGTTTATGACAATATTAATATTGCAAAATTATTAATATCAAAAGCTCACAATATTACAACCCAGTCGTTACTGCCGTTTTCAAAAAGTATAAGTATGGTTAATTTTTTGGAAGATCGAAATATCGATACAGATTTTATGCAAACAGACGGACATGGTAAAACATTGTTGCATAGAGTGCAACATGAAAGTTTAATTCAGTATTTCATAAATAAAGGTTGTTCAATTGAGCAAAGAGATAAAGACGGACGAACTCCAATTTTTTATTCTAATAGTGTGGCCATATGCAAGAAAATGTTAGAAATGGGCGATTCAATAAGACTTCAAGATTTTGATGGCAAGACAGTCCTTCATTTCATTAAAAACATCGAAATTATAGAATACATTCTGCAGAGCTTTCCCGAGAAAGATGTACAGAGAGTATTAAACACAACTGACAAATGCAATCGAACCCCAATTTTTACTGCAACATCACTTGAAGTTATTCATTTGTTTGTAAAGTATAAAGCAAGCGTAAATTATCAAGTAAAGGAACACAGTATTAGTGAACAAGGTTACATGGTACCAGACGATCAACCAGGATCGAAAATATATGTCATACCAAGAGATTCAAAACCGTTTAAGGCTTCTTCAATTTACTGTGCCAACTATTTGAAGAGTCTTCCAAATATTAGCCCGAATTTACAAGACGATGACGTTGAAGAAATGGAATTTTTAACGAGTACATTATGTCCGACAATGTCATCGGAATCTTCCGAAACGAATGTCAGTACACAAGTTACTCGGGAAAGCACGGAATATGGCATAGAGTCGAGTGAAGAAGACACACGAAGGGAGCGATACACAATTGGTATGAAACTTGCTTTAAATGGGAAAATAACTAAGACACTTGTTCAGGATTTAATTGACAGAGGGGCCGATTTTAGCCTCACAGATGACGAACAAAACACATTTTTTCATTACATGGTTTCCCCAGATCATAAAATTACTGACACACCAGAATTAGTGAATATGGTATTAAATTCAATGACACCACAACAACAAAAGCGTATCATAAATCACCATAATTCTTCTGGAAACACAGTACTGCATTTAGCTTGTTCTTGCACAGATGTTAATAAACTTCTCCATTCAAAAAGACATTCCCTTGTCAGTATCTTGTTAAATGCTGGTGCCGTGACTAATACAGCAAATCATAATGGCGAAACGCCCTTACATTGTCTATTCAAATGTACATGCTCAGAAAAATTTGAAATCGGTAAACTGCTAAAGCAGAACACACAATTAGATCTCCAAGTATTCACTGAGAACCGATCAAAAGAAATTCCACTTCAAAGACTATGCTGTATACAGGACCAATCAAATCGTTTCACTAAAGATGCTCAAAACGTAATTAAACTATTGTACAATGTAGACTTTTTTAAAGACTTCTTCCTTAAACATATAGAATATTTTTTGACGAACTCTAACGTTTTGATAATTGAAACTGTATATCAGTGTTGTCAAGAACTATCGCAAAGCGAAAAGGATTCGCTTGTCGATTTGTGTTCAAGCGATTCACACAAATTTAATGTAAGAACATGGATAATATTGTCACTGATTAAAACAACAAACAAGAAAGATCTGCTAGCAAAGATGAACCTTCAAGATGACGATAAACATATCGTACTAACACATTGTATTTCAAAAATACAAGAAAAACACAGACGACTTTCAGTATTGAATTTATTACTTACCAATATACAAGACATCAATGAAAAAGATAGTGAAGACAGACCACTGCTCATCAATGCACTAATTGCATGCCGATACCACAGAAACGATATGTATAGAGTAATTAAACTCTTTTTGAAATTTGGTGCTGATCCAAATATTAAAGATAATGATGGATTATCTCCCTTTCACTACTGCATTATGTCAAGTTCGGGTGACGACTATGTTTTGAAGTGTATCAAACTTCTACAGGACAATAAAGCTAATTTAGAAGTAGGCCATCCATTGATTTTAGCTGTACAGGTAAACAGGTTACGAACAAGAACCATAAAATTTCTTCCGAGTATTGTTTCGCCTGATGAAAAAGATGAAACGGGAAATGCCATACATCATTTAGTTGTGTCATATTCCAAATACGGACACAGTTTTCAAGTATCAACAACAACCTTAACAGCGCTTGTTGAACGGGGAGTTGATATTAATATGTACAACGATGATGGCGAAACACCTTTACATGTTGCTATGCGATTACAGGTCCAACCCCACGTTGTTATAGAAATGCTCAGAAACGGCGCTGACGTAAATAGAGAAAAACGAGAAACAGACATTTCAGTAGGATCAGAACCAATGGAAATAAGCGATTCTGTACAGGAAGAAGAAATGTTCAATGATCAAAACGGAAAATCATCCTTTCAGTACATGCTGGTATATTATAAACTTAACAGTCTTTCGGTTGTGCGTGAAATGTTAAAATACGGTGCAGATCCATTCCAAAAAGATACACAAGGACGAAATTCATTTCATATAATCTCTACTATGATCGCATCAGATTCGTTTAAAGTTCTGCTTTTACTTCTAAGTCATTTTGAAAATTCCGAGGTTGATAAATGTATACCAGATAAATTAGGAAATACACCATTGCATTATGCGTGTTCCATTGGAGATATCGACGATGGATATTGTTCATCCTTGCGCGCTGCTGTTATCCGTATTCTGATAGCGAAAGGTTGGGACATTAATATGAGTAACAGTCTTGGCCAAACTCCGTTTCATCTACTGGTTCATCAATACCATCAATTTACTAACAACTTGAAACCCGAAAAAGAAAGATGTTTACACAACATCGTAGCCATTATGAGTATTTTTCTTGCAAAACACGTTGATCTTTCAACAAAAGATGGAGACGGAAAATGCGTTCTGGATTATATTGATGCTTTGAGAATTAGTGAGTTAAAACATATGGTTAACAATACAAAACGTCCTGAGGAGTTACTGAGATTTCAAGAATATACACTCAGTGACAGTCGTAACTGATGGATTGTATTATCTTAACACCAGTGTCACATTTTATTTTGGAAGCTTGTTATCGTTGTTGAGACTTCCATAATTAAGGAAATGTTTTTCTTAAAAAAAAAAAAAAAAATATTAATGTGATTGTTAACTTTTGCATTGTTTTTTTTAGCCATGGCGTTGTTAGTTTATTTTCGATCTATGAATTTGAATTTCTCTCTGGTTTCGTTCCCCTCCCTTTTTTTATACCAGACCTTTACATAAGTAAGTTCTGTAACAATGATCGAGCTCTTTCTAGAATTTGTATACCTGTAGAATATAAAGGCTAATCAATTGTCAGCTTTAGACACTTTAAACACTCTAACAAGTAAAACTGTATCTTTTCTAACATTAGGAATTGAAATTCAAATAACATTTTGCAATTTTTGAACTTGCTTTAGGTTTATTTGTAAAATTGTTCGATTTCACTCACATATTTTATTTTTATTTTGCTGTTGGTTTATTTCATTTACCTGGTTAGTTAATTTGAATCAGGGATTATCAAACATAAAACAAATCATGTATATATGAAAAAGCAGCATGA